>NC_092860.1:127861473-127925289 GCF_032062135.1 Pyxicephalus adspersus | reverse complement strand
TTTTTTTTTGCCCGTACGAAGGTCGGGCTTAACGGCTAGGAGGTTAAAATTTCACAATGTCTGACTGTTCAAACTTTGTTCTTGCAAAAAACAGTGCCACCTGGATAAAACTCCCTGTGTAAATGTGTACAACTTTGCTATAACTAAAATTGGAATTCACAAAGTGTAATGTATATTTTTTTGTGAAGTTACAGAAATGTATTTTTACACATTACCGGTTTTTAATTTCACAGTGTGCAAATTTGTTTTCATTAAAAAAATGAGCATATCATATTGTTGTAAATAAATATTACACGTACAACTGTATAAACTTTATGACTGCTAAAATAAACACATGCAAAATGTAACAACCTTTTTGGATATTTAGAATGGCGATAGAAATTTCTTTTGATAATAGGTCTATAACACAAACTTCTTTCAGCAACAAATATACTGTAAACAATTACCCATGTACAAAGTTTTAATGCAAAGTTTTAACTGGATTGTAAGATGTGAAACAGAAAAATATTTTTTCAACATGTAACCAAGTTGAAATTTTCTGCATAGAACTGAGCACATGTTTCTTTATGTATCACATAGATAAAAATCAGTGTAAGTTGCAATGGTCAACTGAGTAATCACAGTTCTCATTCTGCCTTTCAGCAGTAAACTGCAGTTTCCATACAGATCCGTCTGTCACCCACCCAGTGCCAACGCATCCACTCTCCAGAGCAATAAAAGAAAACTGCAGAATTGGCACTTTTGCACCCAGGTAATTTCCCTGGAGTGAAGCTGGAGTAAGCTTCTGTTTTTATATGGTCTGAATAGAGGTGATACAGGTGCTTGGTTACCTGCACTAAAAACGGGTTTCCGGGTCACCTGCTCGTTGTCTGGCCGCTCATTGGTGCACTAGGCTTTTATGGTGGATCCTTTGTTGAAACCTGAAATTTGGCAAACAAGGGCATACTTCAGGTGCAGTACAGCAAAAAAATATTGTGCAATGTTTGGGACAACCTAGTGGTCTTTCCAAGCTCCAGCAGCAACGCAACAGAAGTAATTATTAGATATCTCTGTCATTCTCTGTGTCCCATTTCTTCTGTATTTCTTGTATGAATATGACATCTGTAATAATAAAGTTAACCAAACTTCTAGGCTGGAGGTGGCACATTGGAATAGCAGGACAGTAACTATAAATCTCAAGGTCACAGCATAATGCTAAGTGTTTCATCACTTCTATAAGAAGTTGTATCTTTCTATATTTGAACCAAGCCAAGGGATTCACAAAGCCCAAAGATATAGAGAAATACATCCAGATTTCTCTTCTAATTAAGATCATAATAGAAGCCATCACTGATCCAATTAAAAAATAAGAATGCAGATAAATCATCACTGGGATTTCAAGGCCCTTCCTTAACTTTCTTAATGATGCCAGCTCCTTCTGTTTGCTCACTATTGCATCTGCAAGTTGCCAAGCAGAATTACTGTGCTTAATTGCAGAATTTGACACGGAAAAGAACTTTGGAAAATAAAAACTAAACAGAGGCCTAATTATTCTTGCATACATGTGAATTTATCTAAATGTCATTGCATATTTATGTTTAGTTAGATTACTTAGTTTGCTAATTAGCCTACCTTAATCATGGTATAACTTTCAGCATACAGATTTTTTTCTTGGGGGCAGGAAATGCATTTCGACATCTGTAAAACAAATATTTATTTTAAATAAGAACATCAGAGGTACATTATGCCGGCAGTACAGTATGAACATCTCTATGCACCTTAATGCAACATCTCTGGACGCTACCATGTTGTTGGGTGTCGTTAGGTTTCAAAAGTACACAAAAAACAAGAAAAACAATTTCCTATTCAATGGGACTTTTAAGGCAGTAGATAACACACTATACTTTATATTAGGAACAAAAATTTTTTTATTAACAATGTAACTTGGTTATAATTTCCACATGGAAACATATGTTAAAATTAGCCGCATTAATCCAACATAAATATAAAAACTTCCTTACTGGATCACTAGGCTAAAGTAGATTTAAACCCCCACAAAACATGTCACGGTTTTGTAGAGCATTGCATGTTAAACACGGTCATCTTATGGTGTTAAAAAAACATTTTTTTTCCTGAACTGTGTATATTCTGTTGACTGTTGTGTTTGAACTTCTAGACAAATGATTGCTTAGGCTTCACTGCAGTGACTATGGTGGTCCAACAACACACAGGAAAAGGTGACAATGCCAGAGGTAGATTGAGAAAACGTCATCCTGGGATAGGATGTACCTGCTGGTACACTTTTTGTTTATTAGGAAACACACAAAGCCCATCTCTGAGCAAAGATTTTCCTTCCTCCACCTGTTCAACAGTCATTAAAAAAAGGCTTCTAGAGCTCCTGCTATACTCACCAAATTTGACCATGCCTGTCACTCCATAACGCTGCTTCGGGAAATGATGGCTGGTGGATGGGGCTGCAGGCTGTGGCCAAGACTAGTACTCACCTCTTTGTGATGTCATCATGCAGGTTCGGTCCTATGAATCCCATTTCTGGACAGCCAGTAGAAGGTGTTCATGTCACCCAGACAGAAAGAACCCCCACCCCCGAAAAAAAGACTAAAATAAAAGAATTGGAACAAGGAATCTCAGTTCATCATGGATTGTAAAAAGTAAATTAGGCATTTAAATTATTTTTCTACATACACATACAGAAAACCTGGACTAAATGAAAAAAAAGGGTAGATTCCAGATAACACCTATTAAGTATGCTAGTTCCCAAATTGGTTACAATATTGTGAATTACTGGACTGCAACAAAGACGTAGGAGATGAAGTCAAAGTAAGGTCCCCACATCCACAATTGTTGCAGATACACTGTTGGTATGGTGTTTTTTGGTGATGTGCAGTGCCATTTCTCTTCCAAACATGGTGTTTGCAATGAGCTTTTGAAGCTAAAGACAGAGGGGCTGCATGTGACAGCATTACTAGAACCCCAGGACCCAAGTAAGGGTTAAAGAAGGTGCTAGAAAGAGGGGAAGGGCGAAGTGTGGGATGATTGGTAGGTAAGGAGTGGTTAAAAGGGCAGAGGTGGCCGGAGGAGTATGGTCAGTCAGATCTGGTAGGCAGAGAGTTTCCTACATGCCCCTTTTTATAGATTTGGGAGTAAGAGTACATGGGAGTGTTGGGTTTGGATTGTGCAGTTGGGTTTCTGCAAAGCAGCGTTTTTTATTGCAGCTTTGAGTCAGAGTTTGGCAGCTATGAGCCAAAAAATATCAAGTCATAGCAGATTTGGGTAGCCTGACAGTTTCGGTCTCAGAGGCCTTCCAGGAACAGCAGCCATAAGCAGCAGTCATGCTGGTTAAAATGTAGTTGGGTTCAGTATAGTTAAGGTATGGTTATGCTTTGATTTATGTTGTGGGAAATAAAGAAAACATTTATTTGGATAATAATTTTAAGATTTTGTTCAATGCAGAACAGCTCTGGTGTCTGTAAAGAACAGTTGGTGTCTGTGAGGTTATTGGGGCTGGCTGGCCAGGGGGTGTGGGGAAGTATTAGAGGGACCATCGGGGCTACCCCAGTCTAGTCAAACTCTGGAGTTCTCTGATTGTTGTTTCCCTCAGCACAGGACAATCCGGTAATGATACATAACTCTTCCATGACCTAACTTCCCAACTCTGCAATGATAAAATGCTTTATCTAGAGGCATATGGTGTAACATCATTAAGGCAACATGTACAAAAATGCACCAAAACTGCAGTAATCAGAAAGGTGGATATTCTTTTCTTAAAGTGGACCTATCACCAGAATTTTTACTTTACATAAATGTAAATGGTAAATGGAGAGCCTCCTTGTGATACCACTTCACACATTCCATCAGGCTTCTGGCTGCCCTTCTGTGCAGGAGCTTTTTCTTCAATGGGAAAAAAAATGCAAATCTCACGCATGCACTTTTTTTCCCCATTTACAGTAGGCTACGTCTGAAACTGTGTAATATGAGCACTATAAAAAATATAGTATATTAGGTTATCATATTGTCTACTATAATGTAGCAAGTAGCTGCACTTGAATGTTGTAATGTAAGATGCAAAATTGGAGATAATATAAATATTGATCCAAAACACAGCTCTATGAGGTCTATAGTATACTGACCCAAATGTAACAGCCAAATCTGCTGCTTGTTGCTAAAGCCTCCGGTCAGAGATACAGCTAAATCATCATTGTAGAAAAATTAACTCTCACCCCTAAAGTTATTTGCACAGTATTCCTCATTTAAATGCAAGATTAGCTCTCTGGATACAGAATACATTAATGCTTTGCTATGAGCCATAACCAGCTTCAATTTATCACATTCATTAAAGATAAATCTCCCTAAAAACTATATATACAGAGCACTGTTATCGTTACATATATTAGATATTATATGTAGGCACACACACACATATATATACATACATATATATATATATATATATATATATATATATATATAGATAGATATATATAAATATATATATTGTATATAACAAAATATATCTAAATACCTAAAGCTTACAGCTAAATGTCAGCAACATTAAGCTCTGTCTTATATATATTTCATATATTTAAGTGTACAGCCCATGATTACATGCATAAAATAATTATTTGCAGGTAAACTTAGCTAAATATAAATAGATTTCTATTTAACATAATAAGTAAATTAAAATGTGGTTCTTATACACAGAGCTGATAATAGTGGAGGATTTTCTGAGTACAGGAAAAGCCAGAAGAATTATCTTTAGACTTACAGAGTTATAAAAGCTTTGATACTGTATTGAAGAAATAGCTTAATCTGATTTCAGTGCAAACTGTGAGCTACTTATAGTTTGTGGTAGAACATATTGCAGGTCAGACAGAGCAGTGGACCCCAACCTTTTGGAGCTTACGGACTAATAAATCTATTGACTCCAGACCGCGCATGCTCGGGGAGCCACATGTCACTCAAAGGGGAAGAAACTTCACCCATAGTGACAATATGATGCCAGAACCTGCCCACTCTTCCTTGCGATTTGTACAGGGGACGTTGTCCGCGGCTCTGGCCAGTGCGCCCCCCCAAGTGGAGTCCTTCTCCTAACTCCATTGGGGGGTGCACCGGCCACGGCCGCGGAACACGGCTCCATGCTCTCACGGCCCAGCTGGCAGACAGCCGTGATATTGAACAAACTCTTCTCCCACCACTCCTAATACTGTTTGTATACAACAACCTGTAAATCTATTGCTATGAAAAGGGCAATGAGCATTTTCATTGAGTGGTAGTTATGGCATGCTAATTTTTAATTACAAAAGAAAATGTAATGGTGATAAGTGGTTACCTCTGTTGTTTTTATTAATATATTATATATCAGGACACATAACTAACAAATTAATTTGTACTACCATGTTCCATCCAATGACAAAAAACATATCAGGTGAATTTGTATTTTAACAGTAATGCTTGGGATTCTAATTGGGATAGTGATTAACTTTTGAACAAAGATTATATGCCTATTGTTTTATTTTACCTGGAGTGACTTTTTAAATCCTGCCAACTCATAAGAATAAATGTGTTGATGTATTTTAAGCACTGTATATTTAAATATTTCTTTGAACTGTACACCATTTTTGAGGAGATAAAAAGCAACAATAACATGATGAAATGAATCACAGTTCTAGTAATCTTCTCTCACAGTCAGCGTGGGATAAAACTGTGACTTTCTTCTCCCCTTGGCAAGAAAGTTAAATGGTTTGGATGCCCTCCAATGATCTATATGAAACTGCTGAACATTTTCTATGTTCTGGCGACGTGAGAAGACCATAATCTTTGAATGCAGATTGTTTTCCTAAAGGTAGCACTTTTTGTTCACTCATCTTTCACAATATAAGGCCATCAGAGTTTTTCAATGCAAATAACTTTGAGAGTTTAAATATGTGTTACCAATTCAGTATTAAAAGGGGATTCTAGGTTAATCTGAAATCCTTTATTAGCTTAACAACAATTGATGTAATTTGTGACAAAAAAATTTCCCTTTTAGCACAAAATCAATTTCAAAATAAAATAAAATACTACATGTTTTTTACATTTATCACACACCAATTATCAACTTAACACATTAGAAAGCATATTAGTCACTTAGAAACCTTTAGCTACAATGTAGCCCCTAAATATACCCCAAAATCTAATTTCTAAATATAACAAAGCGCCAAAAATGTTACCCTTACCATGAACATTAACCCTAAACTGTAGGTCCAGAACAAAAATCCAATATTTAGATGTGATGGACTTCCTTGTGAAAAACCCCTGGTTGCAGCCTTCGGAGCAGGCAGCCAAAAAGCTAGGTACTAGGTACAGGCAATCTCAGAGGCAGAAGGAAGCAGGACTCGGTAACTGGTGAAGATGCAGGAAGCTATGTGGGAATACCAGGAGATACAAAAACTTGAGATCTGAGAGGGAAATTGGGGCACACAGGAGGTACTTGGGGTCACAAAGACCACACGAGACGTGTACGGTCACAGAAGGTTCCCAGTGATACAGGGGTCACAGGAGATACAGAGGCCACCAACAGAGGGCTCAGCACTAGAGTAGCAAAACACTGCTTGAAAGCTGAGACTACTGATTGGCTGTGATGGTAGCACTCCAAAACCTGAAAGTGTGAACTGCTGTGCACCATGAAAAGACTTGGCGCGGGATCAATGAAAAATAACAACCCCTCTTCATTTTCCAATAATCCATGCCCAGTCTCCTTTTTTGTTGGCATCCTGGAAGGTTGATGATTCACTAAAATACACCTTTGCTTTAACCCAATCCAAATGACTATGAATTGACAAGGGTTTTCATTTATTTTTAGCAATCGCCATTGCACATCTACACACTAATGGAAAGAACAGTTTCCAAGGCTTTGAAATATAAGTTATGTCTAAGAGTCTATTGAGTTAACATTAGTGGAAGTATTTCATAAAAAGTTGTTTTTACATGTAAGAGTACAACATAACAAATGGCATGGGTAGGAATTCTGATAAGTAGTGACAAATGAAGCCAGTCATATTATTTAAAATTTCCATTTTCAGAACATTTTTACAAATGTGATTTTCCAGGCACAAGCATCTTCAGAAAAGTTTGTGAAAATCGCCAGCTCATCCCTAAACCTCAATTGTAAGTAATAACAGAGACAATATAAAACAGAAAAATCCAATGCAGGTTGTTTGAACTCATCCCTAAGGAAATATTGTAGCTATTACACAGTGTGCATTCATATAATAATAGAATTTATGCCAGTGTTTCTCAAACACTTACTTTTTGTTAACAGCAAGATGCTGCTATTGAAGTATCTGAGTCAGACATGAGAGTAAAACAAACTGTAAGGCCAACACAGCATTTTCCAAAATAGTGCTATTGAACCTCTTGGGGATATATTTACAAACAATTTACCTTGTGATTCATTCAGTGAAAGTGCTTGTTTTATTGTTCTGTGTGAACTGACATAAGTGAATGTATTTAAATGTTATTATAGTGGGGTAAATGTATTTTGATGTAGTTGAAAGTAGTGGTGGTCGCATAGTTCCGATTGGATACGTCAAATGCACTCAGGATCGTCCAATGAAAGGCTGCCGTATTGGACATCTGTTCTGACCAGTCTTCCACAGAGGGCTATGGCTGAAGTCAAGAGTGAAGTCAGTGCAGCCCTTCATAAAAGTGCATGGCTAGCTCAGGCACCATTTCTGCTAGTCAGGAACAGAGTTTAGCACTAGTGTAGAGACAGATAGCCCAGTTTGTCATACTTACCTCCTCTCTAAAGTGCCAGTGCCTCTACCCGTGCATACGCGGACAGTTCTGGGCCAGAGAAAGACTGCTTTTCCAAGTTTTATCAGCATTGCCCTCCTGCCGGCCAATAAGGAGATAGCCTTTTAATAGCCCATGGCTATATAGCTAGCTCAGATACAGCGCTCAGTGTTCGTTCAACGTGTCTCCACTAGTGCCGAGCCCCCTAGCTCTGCTAAGCATAGCTATATACCTGTTGGGTAATTCAGTGCTTTCCCTGTCCATTTTCTGTGTAACCCCTTGTTCACAAGTCTGTTGTATTCCTGTATATTCCCTTATGCTTCTCCAGTCTTTCCTTTGTGTTTGGTGACCCCCATGTCACCTGTGACTCCTGTTTCTTCCAATGTGCCCCATGCTCGCCTATTTCTTTGGAGACCCCTGTGTCATCAGTGTCTTTTTTCTGGATTTCTGGTTCTTGACCCCTGGCTTTGTTCCTGACCTCACTTGCTTGCTGCCTGCGTTGACCCCGGCCTTCTTTGACTATTCTCCTGCCTGTTAATTCAGTACCACACGTTTTCTGCCCACCCTGTCAGTAGTCTGCAGCGCAACATCCTTACCTCTAGAGGCTGCAGCTTAGATTCTGCACCTTGGCCCTCCATAATGCTCAAGTGAGCAAGCCATAGCATCCTGGAGGCCACAGGCCTGAATTGTTAAAGCTCCCCGAAGCTGGAGAAAATACACTTTCATCAGTGAACCTGAATGATCCAACAAACCTGGATCTAGAAAACCAGGATTGAAAACATTTGCTAACAAAAAGAAAATGACTTTTAAGAAATCTATTCCATCCATCCATTTAAAAAAATGCAAAATACTGATTCAGGTATCTGCCCCTAGGAGCAAAATGGATCAATAATGCAGTACACTATTTTCCAGTTCTAAGGTTTTGAATTTCAGGACATCAAAATCATCTGGTCCTTAGCTGGAATAAAAATTAGGTAAATGCGACCTGAGATTAACAACATATTTTACAAAGTGTCATTATTAATTTACCAAAAATAAAGCCAAAATTAAGAAGTGTGAAAAAGTAATTACATCCCTATACTTCCATAGCAATTTAGAGGACAAGTAGTAACCAGGCTGTTAATTTTATTATTTGTGTAAAACCAATATGAGATTTTTCTTTTTTTTACATTTAAGGTTTCTTAGGTTCATAATTAATAGATTTCCAAGAAACATATTATTTGGAAATGTTGGCAGTGCAGATCTGGAAACACATATTTTGATGTATCTCAGATGTTAACATCTCATTCTTCACAATATTTTTTTCCATTTCATTTTCAAGATTGTCTTTTTTTATAAACCCATATATTAGGCTTAATACAAGAAATGGTAGAAAATGAAAAGCTGTGATATTTCACTTAGCATTTCTACATCACAGGGTTTTGGTATGCTAAGTATTTTACTTTATCATAAAGGTCAGTCTAATATTTTAGGAGAAATATGAAAAAGCCTGAAGCCATGTAACACATTAGCTTGATTCAACAAAAGGTCAAGGTCGGCCTGGTTTGTATTATATAACCTGTTTTAAAAATCTTTGCTTTAGGATTCCAAGAAGAACATAATCATTTTATCTGTAGCACTTATCCAAATGATGCCTTCCGCTCTCTGTGTAACCATAATATTGGACATCATGGCATTTGGATAAGGAAGTGAAACACAATTAGATATTTTATAGTTGCAACATCAAGATGAAGACATCTGTAAATAAGGTTCATATAAATATCTGGGGAGCTGGATAAGGCTCTATGTTTAGTGCTGATGGCCTCATTGCCAATTTTTTCTCTTTTAGTAAGATTGACAACATAGGAAGCTACTGTATGAATTTACTATAACATACGTTAGTAACATTTAATAAAACGTAGGACTGATATAACCTTTTTTTTTATAATTGCATCTATTCTACTGATTTAATACAGTTCCTATGCATAAATATCACCTAATCATGCATTTTTTGTATGAAACAGTACTGAATTTTTAAAAGCCTTTATTTCTCAGGAATCATGATTTTATCATCCCCGCCAATAATTTATAAGTAATATTTTCTGTTCTCAATAGGCACTTTATACCACTTCACAAATGCTACTCGTCAGAAGCTAATGATATTTTAAAGAACTATAACCCATATGAACATTTTTTGCAAACTAAATTGTATTTTTTAAATATCTATATTGAATGTGCATGTTGTGCACCTATATGTGTAATAAAAAAAGCTGTCCTGATATTTCTCATTGGTGATTTTGATACACAATGGAGGCAACAAACAAGATGGAGACAGTGACAAAATAATTTTCCTTCTCAATAGTATCCCATGCCTGATGTTTTGTACAGGTTGTCAAAAAATAAACGTTTTCTGATCCAATATTCTGAAAGTAGATTCACAAAGCTAAAACACCAGAATAATAATCTATAATTTTAAGAAACTTATTTTGAAACAAGATTTACTTTGTAGTCACATGATTGTAGGGCCCACTCAGGCTTTGTGTGATATACAGGTTTTATTTGTTCTCTGTAAAGCAATAATTATTCTACCATGATAGTTACCGAATAAAGCTAAATATACCAATTACTAAAATATGCAGGGTACCCATACCCATATACTCAGATACCCATACTGGGTAAAGGAACAGGATCATTAAAATAGAATCTCTAGCTTTGATTTACTCATCTCCCCCACCCTTCCTGAAGCCAATTCTGCAATTTTACAGAATATAAAACTAAAAGAATGCATACCTTTTCCAAAAGTATACTTTTTAGTCCATGATATAAAGGGTCCTTTAGGTGATTTGTAGACTTTCCCCCTGTACAGGAAGGAGCACAAGTAATGTTGTGTGAGTACAGGTAGTCCCCAGGTTACATACGAGATAGGGACTGTAGGTTTGTTTTATAATTGATATTGTATGTAAGTCAGAACAGGTACATTATTTTAATAAATGCAATTAGGACAAATGTTTGTCTCAACATATTATTAGGCAGCATGGTGTCAGTTACTGTATAAAATCCTCGCTGTGAGTTAATCACAAACAAAGCAAAAAAAAACAAAACTTTATGGAGCCTAGACATTCATTAACTTCTGGAGCAAGCTGTGCTTTGATATACAAAAAGAAACAACTGCAGAGTTTGTCTTAGAGTCTGCAGAGTTAAACACATTTGTAAAGCCAAACTGAAGTAATTTTACATCTAAACATAGTTATTTAGGATTCTGATGCAGATATTTTGGGTTTTCGGCCTAGGTCAATATGTAACATTCCTTAAAATGTCACACTTTCATTTACTGACTAATTTGATTCAGAAAAACATAATATTGTATAGTACGGGGACATATTCTGGCCTGTTAAGAATGTAATGGGTTTCTAAAGAGATGTGAGATTGATTGCCTGGTAAGTATTGCCTACATATGGCAGTGGTCTCCAGCAAATCATGGGTTCCCCTCCTGTGAAGTAGGAATGATATGTTAACAAGCCGGAGTTGTGTGTCAATGCTTCCCTGGTGTTATGAGCAGGAGCAAGTCAAGAGAATGATAATCTGTTGAGGAGAGACACCATCTCTGTTTCTCACAACACTGCTGAGAAAAGAAAGAGAAGCTCTGCTTGGATTAAACCTCCTTGAAGTTCACACTGCTTGGATGGGGATTTTTATTTTATAATTTCACAAGCTTGGTTGCATCATTTTTGTAAATTGTGTATTTATATCTAACTAATAAATTCCAAATAAATTTTGCATTTGTTTGAATTATGTAATAATTAGGTAGTAACTCATTTTCACACTGAATTCACACTAGGATTGTTGTGTTTAGCACATGTTAATGTGTGTTAAATGGAGCTTGTTTGCATGTCTTGGTATAACACATTGCAGTTTTTAATTTATTTAAAGCAGACCTTGCTTGAGATTGGTAGGTCCATTTCCCATGCAGCCCTCCTTCCACGACTAATAAAAACAGTGAATTATGAAACACAAAGTTAAAAAACATACCCAAGCTTCAGGAAATTAGGGGACTATCATCACTGCATCCAGGAGAGACCTTCCAGTTGTATCAAAGGTCTGTTTCATTGCTATGTGCCACAGTACATTGCAATGTAGAGTGTTACAAAATTGCATCCTGTTTTATGAACTAAGCACATTAAAAATAAATGTTTTTTTTGTGTTCTTGCATTGGTATAGATTGCTGAATTGTGTCGAAACACATCCCAGCGTTCTTAGTGTGAAGTGGCCTCTATTAGTTTATATAGCTTTTATTGTATGTGTTTTTTTTGTTTGATAGAAATTCTAATCTATAATGTCTTTTTTTTAGTCTTTTTATATATTTGAGGAATCTGAGTGGGAGAAACATCTTCCTAATGGCTTAATGTGAGAGGTAAAGCAGCCTTTTCCCCCAGTCTATATTTGCATGTTATTAATGAAACACTCACTGAATTACAAACACATCGACCTAAGAAATCTATATTTTCCCCTTTTTAGTTTCTTTTGGAACAAACAAAATGGTCTCATGAGACATAAACAAGTTGATTCTTTCTTTTATTTGTCTAGATGACAACTAACCCAGGTGGTAAATGACACTCCAGTTGCATAAAAAACTGTACAGGATCTCATACTGCCCATGTATGATATCTGGTACAGACATCATCGGTTATAGAGACACATGAAGAAGAAAGTAGTGAGTGGTAAAGGTATTGGCTTTTTGGCATCGGTTGAATAGAATTTAAAAATCAGAATATAATTGACATAAAATGCTATATCGTTTTTTACCTGTTTTGAGGAAATCATTTAATAATGCAGGGTGTGAATACTACAGTATGGGTGGTCCACTTCAAACCCAGGAAAGGGAAAACTTGCCACTGAAACTTCTGGATTTGCAAGATTTTTAAGAATTTGCTGAGTGGTAACATAAACTAGTACCAAGAAAATTCTGAATTTTTAGTTTTGAGTTAGGCGAAGGTTTAACCTCTAATGCAGTAATATCATTGGTGGTTTTATTGGTCTAAAATGTTTGAAGAAGTTGGAAGTCCTATTCATATAGGTGAACAAACAACATACAATCCATGCATGACACTATTTGATTTGCAGCATTGATTACCAGCAGTTAAGCAGAGGGGAGTGGGAGGAAGGTTTGGGGGTGAGGGGTTTTCAGCATCTAGAGATATGGGTTATAATTAGCACTGCAACTAACTTTAGTGACCCACATTTGTTCACGTTTATCCTTGTGTCTGTTTTGCAGTGCTGACCTTTGAATAAATGATCACCATATCTGTGAGCCGCAACTTAACACAAAGATGCACATCAGGAGAGGTGTACAGAAAAACTTCATCTATTATGACTCACTTATTTATTGCATATTGCTTGGTGGCTAATTCTGTAATGCTGCACTATAATTCATGGTTCTGTGCTTTTGTTTCTAGGAGTTTGCTGTCTGTGGTGCTGAAATACACAGCTGCCTGTGAATCCCTAATTCACAGCCACAGAGTAATAAAAAATGTAATCCTGCATAATAAGCTTTAATCTTTAAAGGGTTATTCTATTTTTGGGAACTCTCTGGCAGTGTGTATTAATACTTCACCAATGCAGGAGGCATCATACAAAATCTGGTTTGATTGACCATTAGCTATGAAAAAAGAGAAAGATTTTTAATCTTTTCTTTGCTTAATGTACAAAGTGATTATTATGACTTTTTAGTATTTGTTTTTTAAATTTAATTTCACAGTCAGTAAACATTTTATTCTCTATATAGTTACACACAAAAAGTGTTAAAGAAATCCATACAAAAGTAAAAATCTGCACAAAATCTGATAATTTTTGCTAAACAGTTTTTACATGCTATGTGTAAAAAATAAAAATATTCACTTTAATGAATCCCCACCTTCTGTATACCTCACTCACTCTACAGAACTGAAAAATGGAAGTGGTTTAATAAAAAAAATCTCCTCCCTAGCTCCTCCCTGAAACATGTACCAACAAAAAAAAGTATATATACACACACACATATATATATATATATACATCTATATATATATATATATATATATATACTTTTAGCCACCCAATTATTTATTGTAAAAATATGGTAATAGGTCCGCTTTATTACTACTTCAATAATTAAATCACAAACTTTCTCTTTTGATCTGAAAACTCTGAGCATACATGCAAACTTAGCCTACAAACCAGATTGGATGATTGAATTTATCAGACATGAAAGTGTGACATTTAAAGTTTTTGTTCTTAGGTCCCACATGAAGGGTACACAATTACTGTAGCCAGTAGCCATAGCTATACCCAATTAAATTCACTGACAATCCAAACATTTGTAGACATTTTCTGTTTAAAATTCATAAAAAAAATCTTTGCCAGATAACACTTGTTAATAAATATTGGCATCTCTTCACAAACCCATAGTGCTCTGAGAATCTTGTGTCAAAAGTGCTCCCTGTAATAATTTAGGAGAGATCAATGTTTTAATAAATTATGGTTTAAAACACAACAAAGAGGTATAAAACATCCATTTAAAAAATAAACCTAAAAACATTTACATTTCAAAATTAATTAAAAAATGATGGTTTTTATTTTAATGTGGGATTCATTTGAGAAACAACATTTCATAACAAGACTGTTATTCTAGGCATGCAGAATTAGAAAATCCTTTGTGGAGTTCTTATTTAATATAGATGAATAGGGGTGACATAAGGGGTCAAACTGCCACCAGGAAGATAGCACATTAACTGAATTTTGCTATTGTATGTTCCTAGCTGTAAGCTAATATAATAGTTCAGACATTTATGCCGGTGAAAATGTCTTTGCACCAGCAGGTGGGAACTATTTATATATTAGAATTTAAATATTAGAAAGATCAACGGGGGACTTTGGCACTTGCATATATAATTCCAGGCAAACAAAGGAGCAATCAATTCTTTGGAGAAGCTACTGGAATGCCAACCTAATTCATCAAGGATCTAAATTACAAGCTTAAATTTAACCTGATAACATTTTTTATTTTAACAAGGAACAATGAGCAATAAAATTGTAAAGCAGCCAAGCGGATACAAAGTGGCACCAAGGAGCAAGAAGCCAGAAATGTTAACACCAGAGCTAAATTCAGGTACTTGTCTTAGACCTTCTGAGACATTGGACATATTACTGTTGAACTGCAAGGTAGATAGTTGGATGATTTGATTTCTATCCATGTTTACAATAAGAGGCCTTTTTACCAAAGGCCATATTGATATTTTACCAATTTTCATGCATCATTGCTTGACATTAAAAAAATATTGTATTATTGTATATAAATATACATATATAAATATAATGTATATTTTGTAGATAAACTTTGGTAGCTTTGTAATGATTTTCTGTTTATCTTTTTTACTAAAAAATGATAATTTACGCTGCTCTAAGCTTAGCAGAATCCTTCTGAAGATGCCAGAATTGTTTTTATCATTTCATTGTAATCATTTTGCATTAATCTGTCTTTTGTTCTTTTTAATTTTATGTTGATTTATTTTCTCATGTCAAAATTTTAAGAATTAGTGTATTTTGTAGGTTTGTCATTTCATTATTTTAAATCTGAAATTTCCTCCAATGAATATCCTTTTATTTATTTACTTGTATATTATAACATCTTTTTTATTGTTGGCAAGCTGTGTGTACTTAGTAATCTGGAAAAACGTCTACTTTACAGAGGAAAATTGCACTAATCTGCATATACTTTAAAACTTTTAAGATTATATCTACAATTGGTGTTGGAGGCCTGGTGAGGTTACCAAGTTTTTATTTGAATGGGACATATCTTCAGGCCCACAAAAATGTTTTGTGTGATAATATAGAGTGAAAAAACCCACATGGTCTACATCAGCCATTCTCAGCTAGGGTTTTCTTAGAGGTTGCCAGATTGATTCCCTTTTTGATGGCGCCTGCGTAGTTCTGGGGCCAACTGCACTCGGCAAACCCAATGGCAAAAGCCCTGCTATATTTTTAGCTGTCTGTAGGGGTGACATTTTGACCACTACTGTAAGGGGGGCTTTTTTCACTGACCCCCAATGTATTGGTAAAGGCACAGGTTCCCAAATGACTTTTTTTTCAGGGGTTCCTCCTGGGTGAAAAGGTTGAGTTTATTAGATCACTAATGCATTTCAGAATGTAAAAGTTTATATCTCATGAAGGGCAGGTACAGCTTATTAGTAGCATTCCACTGAAATGAAGATATACAATGGGAAATAAAAAAGATGTGTATTATACTGTAAGAAGCAGAGGAGGTATTTCATCTATGTTTGTCAGAGCTAAGGAACAATACACAAATATATGTATATAGTAATACATTTACAGATTTATCTGTCAAAGTTCCTGATATTTATAACTACTATTACGTTTACTTAAATCAGGTGCTATACAACTATATCTGTAAAATTAATCCTGTTTATTTTTTACATGTTTATTGTCTAATTATGGGCACTTATTTTAAGATAAAATAAGTATTTCATTCCAATTTTTTATCTCTCTCCCATATTGCAGTTTGGTGCACAAGCATATGATAATTGTGCCACAAGTATGTATTGTCATGCACATTGGAATGATAGCAATAATTCTGGGGCCACCATTCATGGGTAACTCTAAACTGATTACATGCAAAGGCTTTTAGAGTATCTCCCATGATCAGTGTTGGTAACCATAGTTTTTTGCAGCTTCACAA
Source organism: Pyxicephalus adspersus (assembly GCF_032062135.1). Classification (NCBI taxonomy): domain Eukaryota; kingdom Metazoa; phylum Chordata; class Amphibia; order Anura; family Pyxicephalidae; genus Pyxicephalus; species Pyxicephalus adspersus. Next base: position 127,908,809 of record NC_092860.1, on the reverse strand, counting down.
CAGCATACTAAATATTCATCAAGGTTCAAGGTAGTGTACTGCTTTCAGATAGATAAAATATTGGGAAGTTTGTTTTCACATACAAAATTCACATTTTATTGTGTAATGTAGAAAAAATGACAGCCCCCCCCCAAAAAAAAAACCTTTGCTGGGAGGAATAGGTAGCTAATATAACCATTCCTGACAACTACGAACCAATGGGAGAATCATTTGCAAGACAGACTATGTGAAAAATGAATCAGCGGGCAGTGTTCACATAAAGTGATGCTTGTCAGAAACTCAAGGCCAAGCAGTTGGCTAATAAGGATGAGCAAGCGAGTTTTTAAAACTGGATCTCGCTGCGAATTCGGCCGCTTACGCTTACCAAAATTTTAACCGAGAACGGCCAGGGTAAATTCACCAAACGAGATCGAATTTAAAAAAAGAAAGCTTTTCTCAGCCAATCAGAGAGCACTAGATGTTTTGAATGGGGAGACTTGTCTGCATTTAACCTCTAGTGCCAGGGAATCGCACACAGGATTCCCAGGGCTTCATGAACGATTGCAGCCCTGAGAATTCACTGTGATCCCGGGGCACTAGAGGTTAATTAACCTCTAGTGCCTGGGGATCGCAAACAGGAGGATTCCCAGGGATGCAAGAATGAATGCAGTCCTGAGAATCCACTGTGATCCTGTGACACTAGAGATTAATTAAGCAGATAACTGCAGATAAACTCTCAATGGAGTTTCTCCATTGAGAGTTCATCTGCAGTTCAGTTCCCACGGTCACCAGGTTGATAAGTACAGCCCGGTGACCGTGGGAATTTTGCGGTCACAGCTGATTGGAGGCAAGCGAGTGCCTACAATCAGCTGTTACTGCAGGACGAACTCTCAATGGAGTTTCTCCATTGAGAGTTCATCTGCTCTTCAGTTCCCACGGTCACCGGGCTGTACTTATCAGCCCGGTGACCGTGGGAACTGAACTGCAGATGAACTCTCAATAGAGAAACTCCATTAAGAGATGAATGCAGTCCTGAGAATCCACTGTGATCCTGTGACACTAGAGATTAATTAAGCAGATAACTGCAGATAAACTCTCAATGGAGTTTCTCCATTAAGAGTTCATCTGCAGTTCCACTGACATCCCTGGGCACTAGAGGTTATTTAACCTCTGATGCCGGGGATTGCAAACATAAGGATTCCCAGGGGTGGAGCCGGGGATCGTAATGGTTTCCTCGATCTTCCTCGATCTTCCGATGGTTTCAAAAAATCGATTAGCCGAAATTTTGCGAACCCATCGGAAGTTCGAGGACATTTTCGTGATAATGCCAGAGGCATTCTCGCTCATCCCTATTGGCAATGTGACTATCCATTCATGTTCTCACCTGAATGCACGTTCAGTAAAAAGTCAGCTATTTCAACTTACATATGTATTTTTGTGCACGTTTCCATTCAAGAGGAACTTATTTCTCTGCAATACTTTATTGCTAGTTTTTGTAGATAACTGCTAAAATTCATGCTCATGTAGAAAATTCTGGTAAATACTCCTCTATTTCTTAGAACCAAACCTGTAAACAATTTAAATGAAGCCAGTAAAAAACACTTGGCATAATGTTCTGTTTTCATCATCCAATGTTATTATAATGTTATTAAAATATTTATTCATGCAAGAAAACTGATCTGAAGCAAGAAAAAGTAGAAATCCATTGATATTTGCTAAGAGTAAACATGTACATAATAACTTTTAGACGTGTTGGCAGTGGTAGATAGACAGAATTTCTCTCTCAATGCTTTCCTGAATATGGATGACTGGCAGTTTTCCAGACACTTCAACATTACATTGATTATTTCTTCTGCTCTGGAGATCTGCTGCGCAAGACCCGTTTTTTACTTCTTGTCAAGAGGACAATTTAAATTCAGCATACTAATGCAAAGAAGTAATGTTATTTTGGAGTACTCAGGATATACTTCAGCCTTTTTTGTGTTTGCAGATTGCAAAGAAGAAATATTGTATATATTATGTACATACTGCATCCATATTGAAGTGCTTAAAGAAAATTTCCAGCCAATGCTTAAGGTTTAGCAGTGAACTGGATGCTGGAATTACACTACAACAATTTCTTCCATTATTACAACAAAGACATCATAATGCGATTTAGTTGGTGTTTAGCATTCAGGAAAATGATTGTAGAATGGAGGCTTACATTAGTTTTGGTGCAAAAGAAACACTAAAACCTGCCGCATTTACCTATCTGCCCAGCAACGTTGACCATCTTGATTGACCGTTCCAAAGTGATGTAACTTTTGCGCATCTTTGCTTATTCACATATTCCTGGCCCCATCAGGCAAATATAAAGAGTTATTACAGAAGGGAAATTACCTGCTCCTTTCTGCAATAGCCACCTGCCTGAATCGGTAAAGTTCAAAGTGGGAGTTTAGTTCCACTTTAAAACCTGGGCCTGGTACCTGCTTATCCACTCTCACACCCAGACCACTCTCTACCCATCCTGCATGTTTTTTAAAATAGTGTACCAGTCTCCCTGCCCTGACATCACACCTGGACAGCTGCCAGTTAGAGAGGGCTGGGAGGTAGGAGTGATGTGGGGGGGGTCGGGGGGGCATCAGAACTCAGATATAGTTTAACCTCACCATTAAAAAAAAAATACATTTATTTAAAGCCAGAAGGCAAAAGACTGACCTTATAGTGTATCTGGATAAAGTGTTGAGGACTTTTAATCCCTCAAGATTTCTACAGTTGTTTGTGACACTCATTCAATTTCCTTAACTTGTCTTGCTGACCACTTGCACAACAAATAAAATAATAACTTGAAATAATATGTTGTTGCCAGAATGGTATTAAAGGGGAAAAGCTTCCAATGAGACACTATTTATGTTTGCTTATTTTGGACAGTGTTCCTCTCACTTTCCATTGTGTGTACAGTGGACAGTAAGTAGAGCCTGAGAACCTGGCTGAAAAAAAACTGATGTAGACAATCTGCCAATTGAGTTTGAGTAACGCCTAGGGTTATGGCTTTCCTGGATGAAATTTAAGGCTTAATTGTAACTATTCATGCCCAAAAACTTACATTATACCAGAATGCTCTGCATACATACATCATGGTCCATTTTGATAAAACATGTATTCTCCCGCTAATTTTTTGGATAGAAAATTGTCATCTTCCAACATTATTTTAAAAAAACTAACCAAAAATTTACTTAAGACATATGTTCACTATAGGTGCTCAGAGTTAAATCATTCTATTAGGAATATCAGACTAGACAAGAGCCTAGGTCAGAGGCTTAAATGGGAAATCACATAAAAAAAGTTTTGATGCCTAAATTATACTTTTATAGCTCTACATTATACCTGTTAATGACTGGTATACAGTACAAAAATGCCCATAGACTAGATTGCTAGACTCAGCCAATCTAGACAGCCATGATCACCCTGTATAAATATATAAACGGTCCATATAGAGAACTCTCTTCCCCTTTATTCACTTTAAGATCATTACAAAGAACTAGAGGACACTCTTTGCGTCTGGAGGAAAAGAAGTTTAAGCTCCAGATAAGGAAGGAATTCTTCACTGTAAGGTCTGTGAAAATGTGGAATCGGCTCCCTCAGGAAGTAGTTTCAGCAACTATTATAGATTGCTTTAAGAAAAAGCTGGATGTTTTTCTAGAAGCACAGAATATAAAGCTGCGTACACACTTGCAATTTTTGCATCGGCCAATTATCGGGCGAAAATCTTCCGTGTGTACAGTCGGTGTCATCCATCGTCCGGACGACCGACCTGCCGGATCCATGGACGATGGACGACAGCCGATCGTAATGAAAGGGAAGGGGAGAGGATCGTGAAAGATCCTTTCCAACGACAAGGGGCTGCAAGATGCATGAACGATGCTGTACATACAGCACCGTTCATGCTCTATGGAGAGGGGAGGGGGGGGAGCGACGGAGCGGCACCCTGCTGCGCGCTCTCCCCTTCCCTTTCATTACGATCGGCTGTCGTCCATCGTCCGTGGATCCGGCAGGTCGGTCGTCCGGACGATGGACGACACCGACTGTACACACGGAAGATTTTCGCCCGATAATTGGCCGATGCCGATTATCGGGCGATAAAAATCTGCCGTGTGTACGTAGCTTAACTGGGTATTAAAGCATTAACGTAAAGATAACAGAGATTGTTGATCCATGGAACATCCGATTGCCTCATGGAATCAGGAAGGAATTTTTTTTCCCTGTTGAAGCAAATTGTACCAGGGTTTTTTTTATGCCTTCCTCTGGACCAACTATGTCTTACAGGGTTTTATATCTGGGATATGTTTATTTCCCTAGTGATTGAACATGATGGACTTATGTCTTTTTTGAACCTAACCTACTATGTAACTATGTAACTATGTGTTCAGCCAATTCAGCAAATGGGGGCAGCTGGGGACACATATCTCAGGCTGTCTTCTTGTTAGATTGGCTAAACAGTAAGAAAAAGCAAACATGTGTGCCCCCTTTCAAAATTCCCTGGTATTCCCTTTTTAACTTATAATTACCCCTACACGCTCCAGTGAGGTTTATTTATGGGATCCCACAATAACCCATCCCGTGCTGGCTGTTCCTGTTGAATAGAATGGGCCTGATTTATCAAGGGTCTTCAAGACTGGGAAAGATAGACTATCATGGGAGAACCTGGGTTATCCAGCAAACCTGGAAAGTATCTGGTCCAGGATTAAAAACATTTGCCAAAATTATATTCTATTCCAGGTTTGCTGAATCAAACAGCAAGATAAGTCTATTTTTTCTAGGGCTGGGGAGCCTTTATAAATCAGACCCAATGCTTCCTTTCATTGTGTACTGTTCAGCCAATCCAGCAAGCTGCCTGCCAGGGACACGTGTAAGAATGAAATTCAGATTGCTTTTATCCTAAGGTTCAAATAGCTCTAATCTAAATTAGAATTGACTCCAATCAGACCACTAATACTACTCGCTAGCCATGTTACACAATTCCTAGCTACTGAATAAAAGGATAGGTATATTTTTAAGCTACAGAGAAATGGAGGAAATTTTCTTGCTAATTCCATCAGTTTTGCTAAATTTGACCATGTTTAAAGTTTTCCAAGGAAAAAAAAATCAACATGTTGTCATCTTAATTCTGTCCTGAGCTCTGGTCTTCAAATACATTATTATACATACTTCTTTGATAAAAACAGAAACATGAAACTGGTCATATAAGGATATTAATGTAACATACTAAACACGTTAAAAATAGGAAAGTATTTGTGGAAAATGATTTGCATTAATTTGCAAAGAAAAACCCCAGGGTCTTACATTTGGCTTACTTCTACTCAGCATACAACATAGCATTAAAAAGTCCAGGGGATGCCTTTAATGAATGGCTTACCTAGTTTACCTAAGCAATCCAAAGCTGACCATTAACTCTGGACATTTACTAAGAGAACAAATTGCATAGAAGTACAAGGTTGTTCACCAGGACTAAGTAGAGGCCTCTGAAGAAAGCACAGGAGTCATGTAGAGATATTGTAGCAGCTCTGGGCTACCACTGTGCTCATCACATTATCAAACAATTTGCTAAAAGCATACAGCGGCTGGTAATGCAATCAAAAGAAGTGTTTTATTATGCCAATAATGTCACCAAAATATTTCATGACTTGCCCAGAATGACTCACAAAATTGCTGAATCACACTGACTACTGTAACTAATTTGGCAGGAACAAAGAACGATCATTTAAGAAAATTCCTGCCATGATTACAGTTAGGAGCGTATAGTGGTAGAAATCAGAAATGAAAGTTGTTACAGAAGAGAGAAGCGTGACGTCCCTGTTAAAAATGGAATTGTTTTGCTTTTTCTTACTCGCTAGAATCCTGTATATATTTTTTTTCCCACCAAAAGGACACTTTCATTTAAAGAGAAACTAAAGCAGAATTCAATGTTACACACACACACACACACACACACACACACACACATATGTAATGTTTGCTTGTTTGTTATCCCATACATTGTAGTGATTGCCCTTTATTACCTGCATGCTGTCACAAATATTAACTTTCTATCTGCATAGCATAACAATTTCCCATTTGCTTCCTGCATTTTCTGACTATTACTACTTTGTAGCTTGTGTGTTGTAATACCTGGACACACTGAAAGAGTAATGAAGTTTGAAGTGAATGATGGGTATATCAAAACTATGGGGCTGGGGGGGTAAAAACTTTAGACTATTCATCCCTGGGTAAATAGTATGTATTGAACAAATTACAGGGGTCAAACGTATGTTACCTACTTACTGCAAAGATCAGATGTATTTCCTGAGTTCATTCTGAAAAGGTCAGAAGTTTATATAGCCCAGTACATAGCACCACTTTATTTTACTATCAGCATTCTAATACTGGAATGTAGCAGTACCCTCGTGCACACAAACACACACTTATTTCATGCACATACACACACTGCATACACATGTATACACAGACGGTTGTAACTTGCATTCCAACCCCCATTCAAAGCTGAGCAGAACTGAACATCACCTTCCCCCCTTCTTCCGCAATCTCTTGCAGTACACCCTGTATTCCTTGTACAGTCTTTTTTGGAGCCTTCTTGAGATAGTAAAGGGCGATCGTCCATCAAGCAGGGAATAGAACAAATTATGGTTGGTTACTAATACTAAATAATTCTCCTGTGATCTCCTGTGTGACAACTTGTGTTCAAATGAAGAAAGAAATATCCCATTGGTAATGTAGGAACATTTTGGAAAATTCTGTATACAAGATAAAGGTATATTTTGTACTGTCAGATGAATTAGATCTTTGATAATGACAGGCCTTCCATAATGATTATGGGGTTTCCTATGGTATAATCATTTTAATTAGCTAGCAAGGAATGCCAAGAAGTTCTGGCTAGATCGCTGTTAGCACAGGAGTATAAACCTTTACTATAAATTATCAATTAGGTAAATATTACAGACAGCAAGAGTTAACATCCAGTACATCGTCACCTCCACAGCAACAGTAGCGCAGCAAAAATTAATGCAGTGAATTCTGATTTTGCTTGAGGTCCTTGTCTTAAAGATTAAGTGATTTGTTCTGGATTGGGAACAGGGTGAGAGCACTTTATCCTCAAGCACAGCTGCAGTAATAACAAGAGAGAAGGCCGAAACAAGATTTTATCCACAGTGAGCCAAAATTTGAAAGCACTTTTATTTCAATTTTCATAGGCTGCTTTAAATCACTCTTACAGGTTCAATTAAACATGTTGTTTTATCTTCACTATTTACTGAACAAACAGGTTCCAGTAAATTGTGAAAACAACATTTGAATGCGTTTGTCCTTGGGTATGTCATTTTGGAAACATCTTTTTTTCCCAATTTTAAATGTTTAACAATGAATGAGACACTAAATGAGCAATAATATATATTTATTAAAACTGTAAGAGAAATGGGGCTATCTTTGTTATCAACCATTGATATGTTTTGTTAAGCTTCAGTGATAATAAAAAAGCATGAAAAAAAGTAAACAAGTTTTTTGTAAACTACAAATCCCTTGTAACAAATGGTAAATGGCAGTAGAGTGACATAAGCAAGGAACTTCAATTTACAAAAGAGCAGCATAGGCACCAGCCAGTCATCACACCTGACCTCCCGGACTATCCCGGGTATTGTGGGAACAGTTTGTTTTACTTTACTTCATCCGAGTGGTTCAGAATCATGATTAAAGATGGGAAAACATTTTCGAGTTTCGGTTTGTGAAGGTCTCAACAAAGTTTTACTGAACCTGAACATAATATTGAAACTCAATGAAGTTTTTGGAAGACAAATGTTTCATGTAAGTATCATTATTTTTTAGAAAATTAGCTAAATAAATGTAACAAAAAACTTTAGAAGCTAGGCAATGTCATGGGGAACATGTATCAATGCCAAAAAAAAAAAATTGCATTAAAAATAGTGTTTGCCAGGAAGAGGGACTTGGATACATTATGCTTTGTATCAACAATTGAAGTTGTTGGTGAGGTAATGGTTTGGGGGATAATTTTTTGACACACTTAGAGCCCACTTATTACCATATGTAGTACCAGAGCATTAACTGCCACAACCAACATTATTTTGTTGCTGACCATGTCCATCACTTTATGAATGCAGTGTACCAATATGATGGATGCTTCCAGTATGATAATATGCAAAGCTTAAATCAAACTGGTTTCTTGAATATGACAATGAGACCATGGTTCTCAAACAGCTCAGTCAGCAGATCCTAATCCAAAAGAACACTTTTGGAATGTGGTGAAACAGAAGATTTACAGTATATCATAGATGTGCAGCCAACAAATCTACAGCAACTGCATTATGCTCTCATGTTAATGTGAACCAAAACCCTTCAGAAATGTTTCTAATATCTTGTTTAATCTATAACACATAGAATGATGGCAGTTTTGAAGGCAAAAGGCGATCCAACCCAGTATTAGCATGAAATACCTAATAAAGTGGCTGGTGAGTTATATAATAGCACATATGATGTTACTAAAAGCCAAAATTAGTTTAGGTCATTATCTAATGATATTATTTGCCTATTAGAAATATGTTTTGACATTCTTTTTAAGAATTTTCATAAATAATACAAACAAAAATGGGGAAAAAAGAAATACAGTCGCCAACATAGTTGAAATTCTGAAATTCATTTGAAAAAAAGTCCAGCAAATAAGTAAGCCTATTTCAAGTGGAAAAATTATATATTTAACAAACAGGAAAAAAACAAACAGTTTCATCTATCAAGCAGCTTAGGTTAGAAACAAAGTCATGTGGTTGGGTCCAAGTGGCGTCTAAAGTGAAGTGTGTCTCAGTGAAAAATCCAACCTCCTGGTGCAGAAAAGTTCTTCCATCTTCCATTAGCAAAATCAATTGACTTTGCAGAGCCCTAAACCAAAAGAGGGTGGATTGGGATTTTTCCAACGGGTTGGGATTACAGCTGTAAAGTTACTAACTGTGTAAAAAATATCTACATAGGGTTTAATAAAAAAAAATGTTGTGGTAACAAAAAGAAAGTTGTGATGGTAATCTCTGCACAAAGCTCAGTTTAGACACACTTACAGTATAGATATACCACATGTGTACATGTATGTACATCTTTTTGTTCTTCTGATGCTCTTCTTCTAGCACTAATTTAGTTTGCTGTCTAACACAACCTGAACACTAATATAAAATACTAAAAAATAAACACAATAATTAAGATGGACTTTGATGTTTCTAACCTTGCAATTAAATTGCTGAAAATATGTCAGGGTTTACTGAAATAGTGTGATTAAGAAAAGCCTGCCAGACAGTTTTATCACCAGTATACAGCGAAATGTTTTGGAATTTGCAAGAAAGATAAGGCATCATTTTTCACAGGAAAGCTACTACAATACATCTCCCGTTATTGAGATATGTAAAAAAGAAACAATAGTGTCAGGCTAAGACATGTTATGTGGTTGATGCCTGGCAAATATAAAGTGTTACAAAAAATATTATCTTGTAGTCTTCTATTAAGTCTGCAGGTAAAAGTTCAGCTTTTTAACACACATAAAACAATAAAAATATGATGAAAGAAGACTGCCTATATGATTCAATGGGATATGACAATACTGACTTAATAAAAAGCTTAGTTTAAGGTTTCAAATGGACAAATCAGTCTTAAAGCAAGCTTTGCATGAAGTACTCTTACCTTTCCTAAATAGTATTCTGGGAATCTGCTGCCATGCAATAAATGTTTTTATAAACAAAAGATTCCATATGTTTTCTTCTTTTAGTTTACCTGTAGTACTTCTAGTACCTGTGGAGAATGTACTTTTAGTACCTGTAGAGAATCCTTTGTTAAAAACTACATCCGATTAATACCACCTCTATGTGACTTATTGGCATAAAAAGGTCATTTTAGACTATGTGTAATAGGCATTTATTTGGGTACAGAACACTGGGGTGTAAAAAAGTTACAATACATAAGCCATGTTGTCTTAGTTGTATCATAGGTACCCACAGTGTGTTCAATACCAACCTTTTGGGACCTACAGACCATTAAATGCACGAACTCCCAACCACGCATGCACGGGAAGTCATGTGTCATTAAAAAAGGAAGATACTTCCCCTAGAGTGACGTCACGATGCCAGAACCCGCAGACTCTCCTAACGCAGGTCTGTCCAGTGTCCAGAGACAACCCCCCCCCACCGCCCTGAGCCTACAATCGGTATGGGAGTCATGGTCCGTTGCTCTGGTTGGTGCGCCACTGGTTGGCGACCACTGTTCTATACAGTATTGGCATTTAGTCTTACCTTCTTCGATGGCCAATGTGCAGCAGATCTGGACAGTTATATCCAATAACGAGAAATGTCAGGACACAGACAGTCTGTTTGTAGGCAGCTAAATTCTATACCTCATTGTTTTTTAGAAATGACTCGAAAATTACTATTACAAACCATGTTATGCTTTTATTTCCTGCAGAAATTATTTTTACTTTGTAATGAAGAATTTAAGTCATTTTCTATAAGTGATTTCTACTAGGAGCATGGCCTTGCTGGGATTAATCTCTACAATAATTTCCTGTGTTCACAATATAGGGAAAAGAAAAGTGTTTATTCAGAAAATGTTCTTCTAGCTGTTGCTTGTGGAAATATTGGACGATAATCATTAGACTAGTCATGAAGGACTTCTTTAAAAAAATAACTATTGTTAAATATGATAAGCACAGGACATAGCAGATCAGCAGATGTGATAGATCCAGGAAAATTGTCATAGCTGTGAACAATAGGTATACAGCATTTACAGAATTATTATAGGATTTATCTGTTAAATTGCTATGCAATAATTTTTTACATTGTATTCGTTTTCATCAAGTGCCTTAGGAAATGTAAACTTGTTATGTTTAAAGAAAATCTGTTTGGGTAGTGCAAAGAAAGGTGCAAAACTCTTTATCTTTCTGCTAGGGAATTTCACCCTCTCTGTTTTTATTAGAGCAGAATTCAATAGGAAGTTAAAAAATTTAGTTTACTGGAACAAGAGGGGAGGTGACATCTTCCAATGGGGACAACTGTTTTGGTGACAAATGTGGCAATTTTCCCTCACTTGCTGTTGTAATTTTTTATCGGCAGGAATGATTACCATGCCAAACTCTATCAACTAAAGAAAGTGTTAATAATATTACTTTTATTAATAGTATTTTTTAACAAGGCATTAAAAAAGGCGCTCTTGCTTGTCTCTTTCTGCAAAAAATCCCTGCCTGATCACAAATTTCTAGTCATTACTCGGTTTACATGCAGATTTCCTTGCTTATTGTACCATTGTTGATACTTCCATTCCAGGTCACTGCTTGGCAGGCTGGATTGGCTAGAGTTGGTGCAATTTCTAGATTTATTTAGATTTAAATTTAGGTACAGAGATCCCAAGAGAGTTGGTGACTAGAAGCCCAAATAGGAGCCTGACTATTGTTTCTAGGTGCTGAATTGGCTCCAAATTAAATTTTTGGGCAAGTGATATTGGAGATGTGTCACAGTACTATATTTACTTGCTTGTGCTTACCCTGACTTATCCTTATGATGTTCATTGTTTTAAGTACACTGGTATTAGGCTACGACTGATACCTACTAAGTTTCAAACTAATCAAAGGTAATAATGGTGTTGGTCTGGGTATTACGGCTAATAGTTAAATGGTGAAGAAGTGAAAGGTGTCTTGAACTGAATAGATTAGGATACATGCTTCATTTTTGAAGAAAATCAACATTATTGTAAGGCACTGTTTCTAAAGTTTAGATTCTGCTGACATTATTGGATTTATTTAACAAATAATATCTAATTGTTAAAGCCTCATTTCCTTAGCACCAGTCGATTGATTAATTAAACTGTGTTTACAAAACACAGTGATTAGGTTCATTATCACTGCTACTGCTTGTTAGACTAAATGAAGATTAGTGGTTGTCATTAACATTTATACACAAGAAAAAAGACTTCAGATAAATGAGAAAAATAAAAATCTTATTTCTCTCTTGTTTTAGAATATTATTATTTTAGGAGCCACAACTCCTATTCTTGTATTGTAAGTATTAAAAATGCAGGTCATTATGGCTAATTGATAAAAACCCTGTGTTGAACACAAAAAAATGGGACTACATAGTAAATATAGGAAGCTATAGATTATCATTTTGGCCTGCCCCTACCTCATCCATTCCCCAAAGCCTTGAAAGCCAAAGTTCTCTAACGTAAAATTCAGTTTTAGTCAAGTTTTAATTCTAGTTTAGTCAAGTGATTACAGTTTACTTCCATAGTTCACAATCTGGTAATTACAGGTATGGACTGATTGATTGTAGTAAAGAGCATTAGAGAGTAGTGCTAGTGGAACTGTCCAGAGTAACCAAAGCATATTCATCATCTTAATGTAAGCACAGCTTCTGCCAAGACCAAAAGTGAGCAGAAATGCAAACCTATAAATTTGTAGCCAGAGATAGAGGGGTAAGGAAATTTGTGAGCAAATGTTCTGGTGTCAATTACCTGAGATGGAAATTTACTTTATGAAGATTTCTTTCATTTCCTGGTACATATAGAGGACAGAAAGTAAAGGTAATTTTTGGCTTTACATACATTCTAAGCTGCGAAATGTTTAATCCAAGGTTACTCCTCTCAAGCTATGTCCCCACCAGTTACAATGAATAGCGATAACCAGTATATTTTTTACATTATGTTACATTTGTTATGTAATGAGAGGCAAAATAACCTAAAACCATCATAAATAAGTGTTTTGATAACATAAACAACTGAAAATGTGCAGAGCATTTAATAGTGGTCTTTGCTGGTCTTCACCAGCATAGAAGGCAGCACCCAAAGTGCATTACCTAGTATGTAATACACCTTACTACCAGGAGACAAACGTGGTGGCAGCAGGGGTAAGGTTACCAATTGTGGTTAGTATCTCACCAATTTGCTTCCTACCTGTAGTTGACCAGTTATAACATTTTCTAAAAAAGTGTACGTGTCCTGTCCTCTACAATCACATTCTTAAGTGTCCCATCAGGCATGTAGGGCGGACAACTGGGACACACCTTGGTTCTACTTGGACAACTTCAAGTTCATCAAGGAGAATGAGCTGCAGGGCATCAAGCCCGACCTGTGGAAGCCGAAGACCATCTACAAGCAAATCCGTGGAAAGGACTCAATGGAACCTGTTCCGGGTAGAAACGCAGTCACCTGCGAAGAAATCTGGATCAACATCGGGTCCAAAAGACTTACCAACCGGCGCCGGGATTTGGCCTGGATGGCGGTCCAAGGAGGACTGCCCTTGAGAACTTTCATGCATGCCAGGAACTTATGTAGGTACAGGCATTGCCTCTTCTGCGTCATCGAAGAGGAGACAGCCATGCACGTCTTCTGGCAGTGCCCCTACGCCCAAGCCGTGTTGAAGACCATGGAACAGGAACTGAGCTAATTTGTCCCGAGAACAGCCATCACATACTGCGCTATGCTGTATGGCTTGTTCCACGGCGAATTCACGGAAGAAGAAGTCGAAGGAGCTTGGAGGGTTTTGAACTGTATTAAGGACGCTATCTGGTGCGCTAGGAAGCGCCTTATCCTCCGGAGGGAGAGGATGTCCATCGAGGACTGCCGCAGACTGTCCCTCAGTCTGATCAGAGACTACACCCTCATGGACTTTCCAGAAGAGGAAGAGGATGCCTGAAAAGGCCCCCCCTCCCCCCCCCCCCCCCCCCCCCCCAAGTTCCCTTCAGAAATGTTAACAAGTGTTAAAAGTGTGAAAAGTGTGCATTTAGTTTTGTAAGAGCTCAATAAAGCTTCGGGCCTGGAAGAGCTCTTAGGGATGGTTTCAGACTGGTTTAAAATGTGGATTGACAATCTGTTGGGGTGGTTTACGGCACAAAGCCTCAGTATGGAGGGATGTATGTATTTATTTGCGAGTGCGTTGTGGGGCATTGTAATGTAGTGTTATGCGCTGTGTCGCAATTCCATGTATGTGTGAACCCTGATTGTATTGTTTTAGAAGTATGTGATTAATAAAGCAATTTATTCAATCAAAAATCAGGCATGTAGAGCGGAAATTCAATAACACTTTGTTCCAGGTTTCTCCTTTAGGCTATCTCTGTAATGGTCAACATGGCAATGCCAAAATGTATCAACTGCCATTTTACGAATGTAACTGTAGGGGCCCCTTTGGGAAGTCAAGATTGTCACTTTTTTTTTGTTATGGCCTCTGTAGCCTCTAGCTATCCCAGACTTTTCAATATGGAGTTATTAAAAATTCATCCTACCCCTTGTCCTGTGCAAATATTGGTTGATGTCTCTGCCATGACAACTACCCTGTTTCCCCTATAATAAGGCACTGTCTTATATTTTTTGAAATGCCAAAATTTGCCCTAGGTCTTATTTTCAGGGAGATGTACTATTTTTCCATGAAGAAGACTACAGTACACATTTATTGTTGAAAATCACTCATGTGCCATTGATTGTCCCCTTCTGATCACTCATGTGCCATTGATTGTCCCCTTCTGATCACTCATGTGCCATTGATTGTCCCTTTCTGATCACTCTGTGCCATTCATTGTCCCCTTCTGATCACTACCGTATGTGCCATTGATTGTCCCCTTCTGATCACTACCGTATGTGCCATTGATTGTCCCCTTTCTGATTACTCATGTGCCATTGATTGTCTCCTTCTGATCACTCTGTGCCATTGATTGTCCCCTTCTGATCACTGACTCGCCGGGTAACAGACTCAGTTAGGGCAGGGATCAGCAGCTTGCTTGTCCTTTGAAGTTACTTTCAGTTTCACTCTGCACTGCAGCCAGCATCCAGGAGTCACACAGGCACACAGTATCAGGTATCGGAGGATGTCTTATTTGCGGGCAGTGCTTTATTTTAATTGTTTGAGCAAAAATCGGGGGGTGGCTTATTTGATGGGGATGCCTTATCATCTGGGAAACACGGTAGGATCTGTTCAGTTGGCCCAGAAGTAAATGTTTACTAATGTTGGCAGTAGTAGCATGAAATTAATTGTAATATTATACTAAAAAATTGACAGTTTCTGTTGCAAGAATCCGCTGTCATTTGCCGGTTGCAAACATATTAGTAGCCAAGTATTATAAATTCAAAGTAATTTGCTTAATTCTGTTTTAATAAATTAATGTTTTAAATGCTTCCAATGTTAACCCTATTTTGAAGGTTATGTATTGTCATTTAAAATTTCTTCACATTTTTCAACAAAATCATATTTCAGCAGATTTGACTAACATAGTTAATCATTTAAATATTGTCAGAGTCTCCAGATAATGCAATGCCCATTGACAATGTTACACCTGGTGTTTCATGACAGGAAAGGGCACACCACTTTACAACCACAAAGCATTGAGAAAACTGTGTAGATAGCAAACAAAAAGGAAAACATTCAGTATTCAATATTGGTTTATTGTCAACTCTAACAAGAAAGTAAAACCCAACGTGCATTATTCTAGTATGCAACACACTCCAAAGAATAGAAAAAAGAAATTAATCCAATATCCACAATTGTTCTTTATGTACAACTTCAGCATATAGGAAATAAAATCCGGCATTATTGCTTGTATGCTTAAAGCAGCAAACTTTAACTAAAAAGTAAAAAATTGTTATCAGGCAGGTCTTTTATCGCAGAATTATAAATATAAAATTAAAACATACCTGCCTGATTGCAATTTTTTAAATCCTCTCACCTGTACCTGTTTCATATGGATGCTATAATCTTCTTTCTCACTTCTGAGTGTCAGATATTTAGCCACCCTGATAGGCAGCATACCTGGCATATCCTGCTATTGTATGCAAAGCTACACAGGCGCTATTTTTTCTTCTTTTTTAAAGAAGATAGCAATGGATATATAGTGTGTTGCATAGCTCTGTGTCTACTCTCTCTTTTCTAATCTGGACAGAACTGTCTCCATCTCATACTGCTGAACTTGTTCCATCAGTCATCAGACCTGGACATGTGCTCTAACACTTCCATAGGAACACTGACCTAATTATTATTTGTAGGTAAGAACTAATCAGTCTCCATCTTTGGGATTATGTCTTTACTGCTCAAATGAGGATTCCTCTCTGTAAACCTCTGCATCTCTACCCTAGAAGATAATGCATCTTTCACAAGATTCATAAATATTGCTTCAATAGTTGGTATCCGTCACTACAATAATAAGCATAATATCATACATAGAATATATGTTTTTGTGATAGAACTGGGACAACAGTATTTAGGTTTTACAACAGAATTATCTTTTTCTATGTACTCCAATTACCCCTGCTGCCATGTACTATCCAGCATGAAAACCATTGGGACCTACAATTTTGGAAATGCTACATGTCATGTTACTAATGAATACATTATAACAATCGGTTAGAAATCTGGGTTGCTATTTTGGTCTCTGCTGTTCTTGCCAATCCAACTTTACTGACATCTCATCTAAATTCCCTTTGCAGCCTTTCTGAGGCCACAGAATTACTTGAAGATCCAATGAACCCCAATGCACTAGTCAATGCACTGTCACCTTAAATGTTGATAATGGTTCCAGTGACATCCATGCATAATAAAGAACCTTATGTATATTACCAGGATGTCTTGAGAGGCCAGAGCTTCCTGGGAAATTACAGTTCACTTGGCTGCCATTCCGATTATTGAATTACTGCTTAGGATGTGTTATATGGGGTGTTTTGAAATAATAGGATGTGCTTCTATAACAGCCATGAAATGTGCATTATAACAGGAATAATACGGATCACACTGCACCAAATGTTATTAATTTCTGTGTCTCTGGCTCATGATTGCTTTTTCACATCAGGAAGGATTCCATTCGCTCTTAATATTCAGTGTCAAGGCTGCTGCATTTGCAGATGTAATACATTTTCTTACTTTCAGCTGCAGTATGGTGTCATCGACACTATTTCCACTAATGCCAGCTGGCATGGAATGAACAGGATGTTCATCTTAAAGTGCAATTCATTCTTTCAATCACATAAGCTAAAAGGCTGCATCGCTCCAAACTACTTAAAATAAATTGAACGACAGCATCACCTTTCAAACCTCAGGTTTAGAACAGTCTTGGAATGTGTGACATCAATACAAATTTGTCACAAATATTTAACAGAATAAGCTCTGATTAATGAACAGCTATGCAGTCATAAATCTATCAGATTGGAAAGTATATTACTGTTACAAGTAACATTTTTTGGATTTACCAAAAAGATAAAAATAGCCAATTTATATTACACCAGTTCTTACATATTTGCAAAAAGAATCCCTTATGGCATGCATATATTTAGTAGTTTCAAATGTTGTTGGGGGGGGCGGGGGTTAAAAAGTTTTAAAAGAAATGGAAACCCTGCTTGATGTCTATGTTTACAAAAGCCCTTAAAAAGACCCTGTCAGGGTGACAGAAGTAAAAAAAAAAAAGCAGTCCAAGCATAAAGTTCAGGTACTTGGAGGTGCACATATCAGCATGGTGGCTCAGAGGTTAGATCACTATCTGCATGAAAATTGCATGTTCTCCCCATGTTTCTGTTGGTTCCCTCCCACATTCCAAAATATGTAGTTAGGTTAATTGGTTTACCCCAAAATTGACCATAGACTGTGTTAATGACAAATGACTATGGTAGGAACATTTGATTGTGATCTTCTTTCAGTGAAAGACAGTGAGAGCGTTATGGACTTTGTAGAGCTCTGCGTAATATGTTGGTGCTATATAAATATTGGTTAATAATGTTAGCGTTCCTTCGAAACCCCCCGTCAATCTAAAGCCTGAAATGGCAATTAAATGCCATTTCAATGCAAAGCTTACCTGATTCTTTCAGCTTCTTGCACATTCCTTTTGGGCAGTGAGGATTCCCTTAATACTGATAGACCTAAAAGGATAGAAGTGAATGGGGCTTTGGGGGAGGCGTCACCAAAAAAGTCAGAACCCTATAGGTCAAAATAGTGCGGAGGCTGCTGCAGGTAGCTTGCAGCTCATACCCACAACATTTCTTCCCCTTCCTATATGTAATAATTGGTAAAAACAGTTACCTAAAAGGAGCAATTTCAAAAAGTTTGAATCTCCTCTTTCAAAATATAACAATAATACCAAATATATTTCACCTTGCACTCCTTATGTATAGCAGGGAGGCTAATAATTTTCTGCAAGGTATCAATAAAGGATAAATGTTCTAAACAGGTATTAACCACAATTACACCATTTAGGTATGTACATAACATCCTCAAATCAGCAGCATAACCATACAGGTGGTCATGATAAGGAAAAACAATACCTCTCTCCACGATGAGATGATTTAGAAGGTTTATTTAGAATAAAAGTTACAAACCACACAATGGCATGACCAGAATGTCTGACTACAGCCCTGAGCGAGGACCATTTAAGCTGAAATTCTGAACAGGTACCAAGTGCGGCACCAAAAAGATATATTGTTCTTGTTACATTACATCAGCATTGTGGAATCAAAATGACATTATATCCAAATTTACTACAACTAATGGAGACAAAATTCTTACTCATATCTCAACCGACTCCACCAAGGCTGGATGATAACAACCACCATTACATACAAAAACTCCAAGAATATCTAGAACAGACACTGGCAGTACCAGCGTCCCCTGAATCCAGTTTAAGAACAGAACCAGTCATCCATTAGCTAAAGCATAAAATCAACCCAAAATTATTAGTAAAATCAATATAATATAAATTATTTCATTTTCTTTATCAGTCAATATGCAAAGGTAAATGTATATAAAGTAAAAAGTGTTAATAGATTATATCCATTTATAAAGCTACATTAACATGAAGCAATTGTAGCAGTGGCTACTTCTTGATGACTACATTGCATAGTGCTTGTCACAAATACACTTCATACCACCTAGTTAATGATTAATGTCTCCACACCATATACTTTATATACATATATTACTGTTCACTGTTCAATATTGCATTGTTTGGCGTTTGTTGGTGGAAAGCAGGCAAAAAATTGCTTCAATACAGCCTCACTGATCTCACGTTCCTGATGTGTTCTGGAATAATGTTCATATGGAAACAGCAGCCCTCTTCTCTCACATTCCTTCCATGTATAATCCAAAAGCTTCTCTATCAAACCACTGAAATAGATAATAAAAAACAATAACATAGACCAGGATACACTTTCAACTTTATGAACCAGTTTTACTTGCATTTGATAAAACAGCCTCACACAAATATCTTTCCCAGGATTTCACTCTTCTAGCTTCCTTGGGAGTAATTCCTTGGAAGTAATTCTAAAACACATTCTACCACAATCTTTTCTTATTGGAATTACTGTAATTTCATGTTACCAGCAGGTGAAATGCTGATTTATTAACAAAGGACTTCCCATACAGACACCCATACATATATATACAGCAAAGGAAAAGAAAAGATGTAGACAGACCATTGACCTGTTTTGACTGCCATTGTAGGCAGACAACAAAAAAAAACAATTAAAGTAGTGGAAGTCTTGAGTCTATGGGCCTGATTTATCAAACCTTTCCAAGGCTGGAGAGGATACATTTTCATCAGTGAAGCTGGGTGATTCGGCAAATCTGGAATAAATTCCTTGAAAATAATTTGCTATTTTTTAGCAAATGCTTTCAATCCATTCCAGGTTTGCTGGATCACCCAGCTTCACTGATGAAAATATATCCTCTCCAGCCTTGGAGAGCTTTGATAAATCAGGCCCTATTAGTTTGTTTCTGTCACTAGGACAGGACGCCAGGGGAAATTTTCCTGACAATGATTTAGACAGCAGCAAAAAACTGATCCACACCCCAGGGTCAGACTGGGGACCATGGGCCAACCAGAGGAAGTAATATGAAGGGCTTACCTGGAAGCACAGATTTCCCAATCCAATGTCAAATTGTTGCAAGGCAGGAGGGGCCCAATAGCTGGCCAGGTGGCTGTTCAGTGGCCCTCTATATTTGGATTTTAATGTCAACCCTTGACACTCTGTCCAAAGTTTAAAAAAAAATTATTAAGTTCCTAATCTATGAAAAGATTTAGATAGTTTTTGGTATAACAATTTTACGTACTTTCTGTCTTTAGTTCTAGTTGTACATATCTATTCCTTGTCCAGCACCTCAACATCTACAAAAAACTAAAGTATCAGCTAAGGGTGGACTGTTCTCTTTCAAAAAGTTCAGTATAAAGTATATAACGCCCTGGGCGCTGGTATTCTGCTGATTCAGCATTAGCAATAGCTGTCAAAATGAAATGATTCATGTTCCATGTACTTTTCATGCTACACTAAATATTACTTTTAAACAATAATCTCTTTTTTAAAGTACGCAGCATGATAAACTATGAAGACTAATTCTAGGCTTCAAGTAAATGGCTTGTCATGTTTTAAGAGCTCAGAACAAATTGTTGCATGTCACATTTGTCCTCATAATAGCTTAATTGCCTTTTAGGTACTTTAATATCCATTGTGACAGCTTTTGTAAAATAATATCGGCTGAGAGAGTCCAGCTTATATGTGTAATAAAAGTGTCACAGTGTACTTTCTGCTGTGCTTTTACACTGCCTTGATTGCGGCTGTCATTGTACTCCAACCTATACATTATAGTTGACTTCATTTTTGTGTTTTTCCTTATAAATGTACATATATTTGGAGGCTGTGAACCTTTATCAAACAACAATTTTAATCTTAAACCAGTAGTAGATCAGGAAGAGGTGGGAAAACAAAAAGAGGAAATGGAGGGGAAGAATTATGAGAGCAAATGTGGTGGTGAGCTGCCGAGGTAGAGATGTTTGGTGATGTGAGCCGCCAGGGTGCAGATTGCAGTGCCTGTGTGAGCTGCAACAGAAGCATGGTATTGCATTTGTGTGTTTAAATGTCAATGTTGTCAATGTAGTCAATGTAGTAATGACACAATAATCTTATCTATTCCTTGCAATTGAACATGTACCAAGTATTAACATCATTTGTGGTTCCTCTAAAAGGCCTGATTTAATAAAGCCCTCCAGGACTTGAGAAGATACACTTTCATCAGTGAAGCTGGGTTATCCAGCAAACCTGAAATGGATTTAGTCCAGGATTGAAAACCTTTGCTAACAAATAGCAAATTACTTTAAAAAATCCATTTCAGGCTTGCTGGATCACCCATGTTCCCTGCTGAAAGTGTATCCTCTCCAGCCTTGGAGAGCTTTAATAAATCAGGCCCAAAGAGTAAACTATTCTCAGGATGAACTTGATGTTAAAGAGGAACTAAACTCGAAACAGCCAAAAAAAATAAAAATTTATATATATGTTTAAGCCCGCAGGGTAGTCCGATCCATCCGGGGTGTCCGTCCTGCGTCATCCCGGGCGCTGACATCTTCTCCTCCTCTTCCTGGTTCTTCATCCTACGTCACCCAACCCAGGTGCGAGTTTGGGTGACGTAGGATGAAAAAAAATGTTTTTGATCTCACTGCGCATTCGTGAGATCTGCAAATTTTCAGTGCTCGAGCATACACAGAAGGAGCACGCAAGAGCGTCCCAGGATATGTGACGTAAGTATTATTATTATTATTATTATTATTATTAAACAGGATTTATATAGCGCCAACATATTACGCAGCACTGTACATTAAATAGGGATTGCCAATGACAGACTAATACAGACAGTGATACAGGAGGAGAGGACCCTGCCCCGAAGAGCTTACAATCTAGTAGGTGGGGGATACAGAGAAAAGAGAACCGGTCCAAGGACTGACCCTTGGGGAACACCAACAGGGAGGAGAGTGGGTGAGGAGGAGTTACCATCGAAAGAAACTTGAAAGGAGCGGTCATATAGATAGGAAGCAAACCAAGAGAGAGAAGTGTCACTGATACCAATGGAGCGCATGATTTGTATTAGAAGGGGGTGATCAACAGTGTCAAAAGCAGAGGAAAGATCAAGGAGAAGGAGCAGGGAAAAGTTGCCTTGAGACTTAGCTCTAATGAGATCATTGGCCACTTTAGTAGGGGCTGTTTCAGTGGAGTGGGCAGCTCTAAAACCAGACTGGAGGGGATCAAGGAGAGAGTTGGTGCTCAGGTAATAGGTGAGTCTTTTGTAGACAAGGCGTTCAAGAAGTTTGGAGACATATGGGAGAAGGGAGATAGGACGGTAGTTGGAGGATAGGGAGGGGTCCAGTGAGGGTTTCTTTAGGATAGGGAGAATTATGGCATGTTTAAAAGCGGAGGGGTATTTACCAGTAGAAAGGGAGAGGTTGAGTATGGTTAGGGCAGGGGCCAGGGTGGAGGAATGGGAACGGAGTAGATCAGAGGCTTTGCGCTCCCATTCATTCTTGATCGCCTAGGCGAGCAAGAATTAGAGGGCAGTGCTGTACCTTTAAAAAAAAAAAAAAAAAAACAGAATTTTTACTTTACATAAAAGGTTGTCTACCCTTTTATGTAAAGTGACAATTCTGAGTTTTAGGTACTCTTTAAAGATAGTGCTGTTGATTTGCACTAACAAGCAGAGATCCCTGCAGATACCATAAATGAGCTCAGGTAATTTCACTGATAACTTATTTGTGGCCCCTAGGCATCACATGATCTACTGAAGAGCGCTACAAATAAGTTATTAGTATCAGAAGATTTCCTGTGCCGCATAATTGCTGGAAGCTAGAGGAGATCGGCAGCACTGTCAGTAAACAGTGAGTCCATGACCTGCTGCCTATGAAAAGTAAGACTCTATAAACCTCTATAGGATTGGAAAACAGATTAGGCTCTTGGACTCATATATGTCTATGAAACTCAATTGCATATCCATGGGCAACTGAATTTAGAAAGTGTGCTCACCATAGGCAATAGAACACCACGGGTAGTTTTCAGAAATCACAAGGCAATTATATATGTAGTTGGTAATTTGTATAATTACAATTATCTTAACAGAAAAGGTGTCCACCTTATTTGACCTTGAAAAACTATTAAACATAATAGCAAATATCTCAAACATAAAATAAAGCGGCTGAAATTTCATACATTGGAAGTTTCTTAAAAAATGTAAAAAGTAAATTCTGACAGCTGTTATGGGAACCCCCTACTAAGTCACTATAGTCCACACATCACAGCCATAAATGCGGTTCAAAATATTAGAGCCCCTTCTCGCTATGCTGTTTTGTTCATGTTTTGACATGTTGCATTAGAATTTCATCAAGAACAGGAAAAAAGAAACAGACATCTACTTCTTTTTTCAATGTGGCACACATTAATTCAAGGCATATGAATTTTGTTACACTGTAATTTAAGTCGTTTGGCACCTACTGCATTTGTTTGTTTAACACAATGCCATTCATTACTATTGTGGTAAAATACACATTACTGTAACACATTTGTAGAAAGGAGGCCTAAAGGCTAAACATACTTTTAAATAACCTAACTATAATGACCCCAATTACCATAATAACTAACTTCACTTACACTTGTACGTTGGATCAGCAGGCAATAAAGTCCTGGGATGCCTCCCAATGGACCTACAAATATACAGAATTTGCATTCAGGCCAATTAAGAACAAAGTATCTTAGTCATTCTATACCCTGACGTAGGAGCTTCTGCAAGCAGTTCCTGCTTGCTGAGTGCTCAAATATAAACCCAAAAATTTAATATGGTGCAACTTACTGGTTGTTATGAGATGGCTCTACTAATATTTCTTCTAACAGCTGGTATTAATTTTTTTTTCATTAAGGTACTCCATAAAAAAACTCAGTTTCTGTATCTTATAGTATATCTTATTTCTACATTGTATCCCTGAAAAATTCTACATTGTATCAGTCCTTGACAATTAGGTTTGTTTTCAATATTAGTAGACATATTAGCTTGAGAAACCACAGCAGAATTTCAAAAATTTCAAGATTTGAAGATCTTAACCGTTTTTCCATTCCTAAAGTTGCCCATATTTGGGCTAATCCATATATGGACTCAGATGTCATCATATCTCATCTTTAGTATTAATCCAGATATGGATAATGTGGTGAAAAGGTTGGAAGGAATCAACAATACTTGGATTCAACCTTATGTTCTCACTTGGTTCTTTTTGGGCTTCCACTAATCGTTATGTTATCCCTTCTGTCTGTACTCCATATATCTACCCTTAGGCTCCCCACAAAAGTCATTGTCTCTGCCCAGCACTAACTGATCATCCCTCTGTCCATTTGTGGACCCTAAGGTCATGTCATGACAAGCTACTTTACTAGAACCTTCTGTTTTGGTTGGCTGCATGCCTGCTCCCAGATAACCCCAGGTATTCAAGTGTCTGGTTCCTCTGTTATTATTGATAAACAGAATTGATATAGCGCCACCATATTACGCAGCGCTGTACATTAAATAGGGCTTGCAAATGTCAGACAGATACAGACGGTGAGGAGGAGGAGAGGACCCTCTCCGAAGAGCTTTCTGTCTTCATTCTCTGTTAACCCTTGAGCCTATCCTTCCACCCTATGCTTTGGTACCTAATTGGCCATGATTACTAAAGGATCTACAAGGTAGTTAAACCTGTGGGGATTTGGAAAAAGTTGAACCTTGTTCAAATGGGACTTCTAAAGTAGAAACACTTTCCCAGACCATTGAGCATCTTTTCGAATCCAAGTTCGTCTTCTTACCTTTTCTCCCCTCAATATTCTAAATTTGACCTTGCCCTCAGCTTACAATCATCTCCAGTCAAAAGTGTTCACTTGTCATCAAATGTCTACTTCTTTTTTCCCTTACTGTGTGCTGCAGCCCATGTATATAACTAATTTTCCCTTTAACAAAACCAGCAAATGTTTAAAATATTACAAGACGCATTCCGTACACTGAAGAAAATGTTGCCACCAGCAGTAAATACTATGTGTGGTATTAAATTTTGATTCCCAAGTCATGTTAGAATGCTCTTTCCAAGCAATTTAATTTTAGTATGTAAAACATGTGTCAGTGTGTGTTGGTGGGGGAAGGGGGTAAGGTTTAGCAGATGTTGAACCCGGGAAGAATTGCAGGTGCAGGGCTAAATTTATTCCAATACAAAACTGCTGGCCACAGTCACACTGTTATAGTTAGTGGTGGTTGGCTTGCGATTTAGGTTACTGTTTAGAAAATTACTAGGGTGAAAAGGTGACATGTGCCCGGATTGCTGTTTCCCTCATGCAGTGCAGAAGATCAAAGGTAACATTAAACACCGCTTTAATCAAATTAAGGAAAACTGGTATCACATATCATATCATATCTCAATCAAATTAAAAATCTTTAAATTTGGAAGTCCTAATTTGTGGGAAATAAAATAATGTAGTGAATAGTTAATGGAAATCAAAATCAATAACCCGCTAAAAGGCTAGACTCAAAATCACACTAAAACTCCAATTAAAAAACTGGATTGAATGATTGAACTTGCATGAATTTTATCACAAGAACTCATAATGTGGCTCCGTAGTGTGTATGGCCCCCATGTGCCTGTTTGCACTCCTCACAACGTCTGGTCATGTTTCTGATGAGACGGTGAATGGTGGCCTGGGGTATTCCCTCCCAGATCTGAATCAGGACATCAGTGAGCTTCTGGATATTCTGAGGTGCTTTAGAGAACACTTACATGCAAGAAGTTGTCAGCAGTATGCCAAATTCAGTAAATGCCTAAGCCTTTAGTAAGTCATAAGCCTTATAACTAAGTACTGATTGTATGAAGGGTGTGAAGGTGCTGTCATGTGCTATTTAATTTCCTTTGTTGAATTGTGAAGAAAGTATATATTTTTATTATGGCATACCACTGATAACTTTATTTTTGTAAGTATTCTCTAATTTGCTGGGACTCAGCAAAGTCTAAAAAGCTGGTGCTATTGCCTGGATGAATCGGTGAGGCTGGTGGTGTTTTCCTAGAAGCAGTAGGAATGTAAATGTATATATTATTGAGCCTGTGGAGCTTTTTGAAAGTTCCAGAAGATATCTATTGGGTTCAGGTCTGGAGAGTGTGCAGGCCCGTCAATGCCATCAATGCCTTCATCATCTGTCACCCTGTTGCCAGAGTTTACATCCTAACTCGTTCGTCCGTATCAGGATTCTCAGCCATCTTGGTTGTCCATGTAAATCCGGTGCAAATCTGTAAGGGATTGCTTGGATTTTTAACACCCTATCAGATTTATGAGTCTAATTATAAAGATTGCCACCTATGATTCATCCAAGCTTTATTAAAAATGTACAAATTTTTCACATTGGATTTAATGACAAAATCTGTCATTCAACTTTTACCCACGATTCATACATATTCTAATCGAATAGTGAATTTTAGGTAAAATTTATGAATGGATATTTTAGTATTGTGACTGTTAAAAAAACGGCATTTGTGTCACCTTGGGAATTAAATCATTTACTCTCACCAAAACCAAAAATGAATCTGTTGTAGTGGAAATCTGAAATGTCATGACTTTCAGTTCTGTCCCAACATTTGGCAAATCAGATATTCAGTCAGCAAGCATGGAATGGGATTTTTGGGGTTGTTCTGTATACAGACAATGTACAAACTTACCCCTGATCCTGGATTATTCTGCAAGAGAGAAGCATTTTAATTATTTAGCACTTTAAGAAAACCACAGCAGCTGCGGGCCTGAAATGGAGAGGCCATTTTTACTTACGAAAAAATGACAACCTGGTTAGTATGGTGTAAGTAATGTAAGAGTCATTTGGGAGAGAAAAAAAACTGATATATATATATATATATATATATATATATATATATATATATATATATCTTTTTTCTCATTGGTATGAAAAAAGAAATGTTCCTTTTCCTGTGAAAATGTCAATGTCACCCTCAATTTGGAGAATATGTTGGGAACACCTGACCAATACGTTATCCAAGTGTTTGCCAATGTCTACATATCTTGTTATTGTTATAATTTTACCTGTTACAGTAATAAAACGACAAAGTTAGTAAGTTTTTGCTACCATACTGACTGTTGGTGTTAGAAGCAGTGCACAAACCATGAATGCAAGGGGCCACTATTTCACTGAGCTCCATTATATAAAAAGGCATTATCATTATCCTGCTTAAATAATGGGGCAATACCCTGACTATCAATAAAAAGGGACTATTCTCTAATTACCACTAATGTAAGGGGCACTACTTCTATTGCATAATGCACTTAGTGTTATATGTTACAGCTGCTGATTGCTCTCTGCTGTAATTATGTTCTTAGACCAGGCTATGTACATATTCGGTATGTAGAACAGCATATGTAACAGGTGCGTATTACATGAATTAAGACATGAAAATGTATACAGGAAAGAACGCTGCAGAGGTACAGTAAGTGGGGTCAGGTCCTAATAATCGTGATCCTTCAAACCACACCAATTGTCAAGCTCAGGATAGACACACACGCACACATTATTGATAGTTTCTGGGGTAAAGTAGACTGCATGTTAATCAGCTAAACTCCAGGCACCCCAGCTAAATAGAAAAAATCAATTTAGGAGAGCTGTTTTACTGAAGAACTTATCATTCTGACACAGCTGGCTTGATTTTGTTTCTACAGTGGTTCAGGAACATCCACAGGTCCCCCTCCCCACAAGTTCTTGATACCTCCTTCCATCATTTTATGATGGGGCATTTGTCAATATCTATCAATAGCTACCAGTATATATATAGGGCAAGACCTAGCGTCCAGGGATGTGGCCTTCAGTTCAGGAAACTAGGATCATTATTTTTTTTTTTTCTGGAGAAGTGAAGAAATGGGGTAGCAGCAAATCTGACTTGTATAGCCCTGAACAATGTATAGATATTTAGAATTACTTTGAAGTCAAAGCAGCATATTCCAAAGTTTTACATATTAAATTATGAATTCAAGTTTTTTAAATAGTATCATAGGAAAAAGAAACAATGGGCCTGATTTATACAAGCTTTCCAAGGCTGGATAGGATACACTTTTATCAGTAAAGCTTGGAATAGATCTGGTCCAGGATTGAAAACATTTGCTAGCAAATAACTTTTAGGAAATTCATTCCATGCTTGCTGGATCACCCAGCTTCACTGATAAAAGTGTATCCTCTCCAGTATTGGAGAGCTTTATTAAGTCATGCCCAGAATCCCTGGACAAAATGTTTTAATGCAATTATGTTTAGCCTTGCATAAAAGCCTCCAGTTTGTAGGGTTTTGGCATCATTAGAAATAAGAAAGACATTTGGGTATTTAGCAAACATAAATAAAGAAAAATACAAGGGAATTAATAATTAGGCTCTGCACTTTACAATGGTCAGTGTCTTCCTAGAATTAACATATGGTACTTTCTTCTTGGCAATGCAGAAATTTCAATTTACAAAAATGCAAAACGTACAACATTGCATTATTCGTGCAGTCAGTTGCACCTTGTTAACTGGCGTTCCTAACAAAAGATATTGACATTTCTTTTCCTTTGCAATAAATATGTCCGAGAAACAGCAAAATGAAGGTCTGCTTTGTAACTAATGTCCCTACCCCAAGGGATTAATTGGCATCAAACTGAGTCTTTGATTCATCTGCATTCACTTCAACTCAGCCACTCCAATTCAATCAATTCTGGTCCATTTGATAATTAAACCCTAACTCAGAGACAGTCATTTTGGAGAATAGTGCTGTGGCATTTACCCAGAGAAAAAAATCAAGTGAAGTCTTGTAATATGTCAAAAGCACAAAAAAAGTAATTTTTTAATAGCCTGCATTTTTTTTCTGTGAATGCATTTGAAGAGTGCTACACTCATGAGGTCATTATCATATGCAAATGATGTCATTAATGTTTTTTTTTCCTTATTTTTCCAACATTGTAATTAAAAGTGTAATATTCTGCACACAGACATTCCTCTGTAAGAATGAAAATATTGATCTGTGTTAAAAAAAAATCTTATTGCTGTATCATGGGAGCAGTAAGCACTGTGCTATGATTACATGGATAAACAAGTGTCAGCAATATTAACTGTTTCATGTCTGATGGAGCAAGGCCTCCTAATGGGCAGATTGCACCGTTTCTCAAATTTAAGAGTTAAGGTCATTGGAGTAGAAATATTGAAGATATTATATCTTACAGAAAGGGCAGGCTTTCTTTATCCCTTACTTGGGGGTTTACAAGCTTTGTCTAATATCCAGGCATTTGATATAATCCAGATCTTGGGCTGGGTGGATGAAATGTAGTGAACTACAGGGAGTTGACTCAAGTCAAGCTCCTATGGTGGCATCTGCTGATTCCCTGGCCCTTTAAAGTGCACATAATCCACATACTTTGATTTTAATTAGGTCACTATAACCCCCAGAATTATAATTACCAACAATTGGGACTGTGTAGCCTTTGCCAGGGCTTTGAACGCTATTCTTCCTTCCAGGAGCTTGCAATTCCTGCCCATTCTAAGCTGCTCTCTCTGGGAGGTTTATATATAATGCACAGACTGTAAAGGTCTAGGACTCACATTAATGTCGCCTCTAGCTGCGACCACAGACACTTTCGCTCCCTTGGCAGCAAAATTAAAGGAAGTGTTTTGACTACAGGGTGCAACCTTTCAGAGTGATCTTTGCTACATGCCTTTCTCTTCAAATCTTTAAATGTACAGAAAAAGATTTACAGATCATAATTATAAAAGAACACTGCCAGGCACCCAGACAGCTGCTGAATTTTTCATTGAGGCCACTCTCACCAGGATGCCCCACTGCATACTGGGCAAGCCTACAGCATAGAGTAAGTACAATTATTTATTTATGTACTTAATCATTAGGTAGCAAAAGCATTCTGCACCCTGGATAATGGCTCACGCTTGCATATTTTAAGAGCATGGAACTACATTTGGCAAAGCTATGACATTTATAAAATTTATATTGTGCAAGGTCTGTGGAAAATGTAGGCACAATCTAACAAATCGAAAAAAATTGCATAGAGGCATAAACATCCTCACCCACACACATATTATATATATAGGAAATTGCCAAGCGTACACTAGGCTCAAATCAAGATGTTGGTCAATGTGGGTAGAGGTGACCCAAAAAGTACTGGTAGATCTATGTGCCAAACAAGACTGTGTCAGTCCAGCTTTTATTAGTGGACTTAGGCGATCCAGCAATTCAAAACATTTGCTAGCAAATGTCCAGGTTTGCTGGATCGTCCAGCTTCACTGATGAAATTGTATCCACACCCTTGGAGAGCTTTATTAAATAAGACCCATTGAATTAGGCAGAGCAAATGTTCCAAAGTTTGCACAACATTGGAATATTTAAACAATTCTCTGAAACTTCTTATGTTTGTGGGGAAAAAAACTATCATAGATACATCTTCATGAAAAATTATGCTGCTAGGGAAAATTAATTCAGTTAATTTTTAGAAAAAAATATATATAAAAAGAAGAACGAATGTTGTACAATGACATGTGTTGCATTAGGCAGCTTATGGAAAGTTAATTGGCTGGCTACAGTCCGGAACATAATAAAAAAGCACAAGACTCTTTTTCTAAGAAAGTCCTATGCATTTAAGGACACTACAACCAAGGTGCCTTGTCAAGATAGCACCACATCCCAACATGTAGTTTTAGTTATTGGGAGTTAGAACATCACTAAAATCTAAATGAGACCTCAAAGTGAACCTTCTTTTTAAAAAGTTAGGAAAATCTTTTTGTCATTCTGACCACTTTTACTGGGACTAAGAAGAAGAAAAGTTTTCCCCAAATGTATGTACATGTCAAATGATTCTTGGATGAGACAAACCTTTGTATTCATCCTGGGCAAATATCTGACATGTGTACAGCAGTCCCCTGACATAATTCATCAATCTGCTGTGATGGCAAAACATTTTTAGCAGACAGGTTCTTTTTTGCGCATGGGACAGGCAATGTCATTCTGCAATAAAACAAACTTACCTACCTTTTAGCAACAATTAACTAAACTCACCTCTTCTGATTCATTTGACAACACTGACATGTTCACACGGTACTCGCCTTGGTTCAGGATATTTGACCATCTTGATTGGCCAGGCCAGAATGTCATGTTCGTGCACATAGGAGTTCATTTTTTCCCAGCCGCCATCGTTGGTGGTATTGTACACTGAGCTATACATGAGCATTTCAGTGTATAATACAGAGAAAATGGCCAACAGGCACATAAGTTAGTTTTATAGCATGAGGAATATCACCTGCCCTTCTGCAATAAACAATCTGCCTGTTTTATTTTAATTTTTAGATTGTTTTAGATTGTTTCTGTGTACATATATACCAATGTTTCCAATGATCAAGTAACAGTATCAATGATTTTTTTGGCTATCTGTAACAGTCACATTCTTCCCAAAGGCCAGCAATGTAAGATATAGTAATTATAGAAGAGGTTCCTTATGGACCTGAACGTTTTTCCAAGATTTTTCTCATGTTATAAAGGTTGAGAAACCCTGATACATGCTGTGGCTTTATAAAGTATTCTGACCCCCTTCACTTCTTTTTTTTAAATTTGTTATGTTGCAGCCTGCTGCTACAATTATTTACTTTTTTACTGTTTTTACAAAACAAAACCAGAAATTTAGACAATGATCAATTGTATAATTCCTGTATATTATATTATAGTGAAATATATATATATATATATATATATATATATATATATATATATGATGGCAGAGGCACAAGCAAGTTTCACGTCATTGGAGTTATGGGCCGTCATTAAGTTTTTGTTTCTCCAGGGAAAGGAAGGACACTTCTCCCCCAGTGTTTGTGACATCTCATTGAGCTTGTGCCTCTGCCATTACAGCATCTCACTAAAAGAAAAAACAGTTTTATGAATTGCAAAGACCTGATATTTGCACAGTTACATACTAAGATATTAGGCTGTCATATACCCCCATACTCATTTTTCTATTTCATCTGGAAGGGGGCAAAGCCAGGCACTTCTCAGCACCCCCTTGTATATATATATATATATATATATATATATATTCATTGGTGACATACAAGTACAATATTTACAGACTAATATTAATTGTGGAAAAAGAGTGTCAAAGGGTCAGTAAGTTATTTGGTAGTGAGAAACTCATTATGTTACAAATATATTGATTGCTTCCATTATTATATACAGTGAAATAAAACAATTTTAACAGAATTTTGACAGCAAATTGTGACAAAGCGTCATAGTGACAAACAATATTATATACAACTTCACATGCCGGCTGCTAAGTCACTGAGTGTTACCTAGACATAAGATTCTCTTGAATATCAATAGATGGAAAATATGACTAGCGACTCTGAATAAATAAAAAGTGACACGTTACACAGAAATAAAACCGCTTTATCAGACTAAGTTCAGCCAGAAGTTATTTTTCACTTTCTATAAATGAAAGGCATGATTATAAGTAGATTGCTGCTTTGTAAAATATTCCTATAATCACAATACAGGAAACATATCAATGTGTAAGATGCAAATAAAAAAAAAACTTACATTTAAATTATAGGGTATATCTAAAATCTTTGCTTTGTGGTTGGGTTGAAATAATATCCATTTACTTCTTAAGGAATATTTTAATGATAAAAAGTAACAGTTTAATGAAAGTAAGGAGTGATGATTGCGAGTACTGATGGAAGATTGTGGATCCAGCCATGGAAGCTGCATGGATAATAGACTAAATGCAGCCAGAAGAAGCAGAACTGCAGCCACCTCCACACACTGATTTATTAAGGCTGGAGTGGATACACTTTCATCAGTGAACTTGGGAGATCCAGCAAACCTGTAATGGATTTCTTAAAAGTCATTTGCTATTTATTAGCAAAGGTTTTCAATCCTGGACCAGATCCATTCTAGATTTGCTGGATCACTCAGGTTCACTGATGAAAGTGTATCCGCTCCAGGCTTTGAGAGCTTTAATAAATCAGCCCCAATGGGAGAGAGGTCCAGGGACATGGAACACCAGGAGTATAAAGGATCACATGCAGCAGGTAATCTCAAATCTGCTCCAGTCAATTTCCTGTCGGGGCCAATTAAATACCAACTGAAATAGTCTGGATGGCTTAAGGAGGAATTATAATCACAAAAACAAAAAAAAAACAAAAACACACTTACCTTTAATCCCACAGGGCAGTCCAATCTCTCAGGGGGTGTCCAGCATTGGGTCCCTCGTCGTCCCAGGAGCTGGCGCTCTGAGTGCTGCCATCTTTGTCTTTTCTTCCGAGTTTTTCATCCTATGTCACCGGACCCAGGCGTAAGATCAGGTGATGTAGGATGAAAAAATAATTTGCCAATCTCATTGTGCATGCGTGAAATCAGCAAATTTTTCTCTTTGAGCAAAAAGGGTCCTTCTGTGCATGCCCAACATGTGGAGATGGAGTGCCCGAGAGCCTCCCGGAATGCCTGACGTAGGTATCCCTGGAGGCCTTGCGCTCCCATTCATTCTCGACCGCCTAGGCGGCTGAGAATTAGGGGGTGGTGCTGCACCTTTTAAAAAAAAAACAAAAAAAAAACATATTTTTTTCCTTACATAAAGGGGTTCTCTACCCTTTTGTGAAAAGTGAAAATTCTGAGTTTAGGTACGCTTTAAATGGCATCCTTACAACACAAAGAGGGAAAAATTTCTACGTTGGTGGTCATGTACTCTGTGTATAATTGTAACTATTTTAAACTTAATATCACTAACAAAAAACATTACATTTATGTGTTGTGTTGCCTGTTCACTTTCTCCTATATGTATTACACAGAAAAGATTATTTTGCTACTAAAGAAGATTTAGATCTCCTACCAACTCCTTTTCTTTATACATCATATGCTGAAAGTGGGGTTTCCCTGCAGCTGCAAGGGTTAAACCTGCACTAGTTTTAGCATCACAGGCCAGCAGGGAGGGGTGAGGAGTTCCACACTGTCATGCAGAGAGATGCTGGAAAAGCCTTTGATTTGGAAGCTGGAGGTGTTATGTTTATTCTATCCATGGGTTAATGATAGCACTCATTTATTCTCCAGCTTTGTGATGGAAGGACACCACTAACACCACTTACTATACAAGAGACTTGGGTGCAGGTAGAATGGAAGGATTTGGGGGGTAGGTCTGCTGGTGACACGTGACCCAGCCCAGGTGCGGCACACTGTGAGCGCTGCCGGTGCCCATGAGAAGTGTCCCGCGGTGGGTTGCAGTGTTGCCCCTCCTCTGTGTATCTGGGCAGGGATGATGGAGAGAGGAGGGCAGGCTGGGGAGTGAAGATTCGCCCAAGTCACATGTTCCCAGCAGCAGTAGCGGGCTGTATAGAGCACCAGGCGGGATTGCGGGCACCGGGTGTATGAGGGGTGCCCGGAGTCTTGCAATACACGGGGTATGGCTGTGAGCCCTGCTGAGGTGGGTGCCAGTGGGCAGGAAGTGGCACAGCACTGACTCCAATACTTGTGTCCTTTCTCTTGGCATGCATCCCTGAAGCAGAGGACAGAACAGGTGATATGTGGCCCTCAGGAGCCAGCAGCAGAGTGCCTTGCACCCGGGACACCGCAGTCAGAAGAGCAGCCTTCACTGGGAACCTACTTGCACTCCCCCCTCATCTGGTACCCACAGGAAAGTGCGTCCGCGTCTTCATCAGCGCCAATCCACAAGGTAATTCATCTTTCTGTACTATAGTCACAGCATTGTCTTAGATTGCATCCCAATTACACAGGGAACTTGGGAGCCCGAGCTGCTGCAGAACCTCTTAGAAATGGAGAGCAGCAGGTTGCAAGTGATGGTGTCACCATGGTGACAGGTGTCACTCAGCATCCTTGATCTGGCCTCTGTAAATGGCTCTAGTAGTATCTTCCCTGTGTGAACACATGCCAGGTATTTCTTATTATTCACACTTCCCATAGCTTGACATGTGAGCAGCACTTCTTGCAGCCTCCCTAGCTCTCATTATATTTCAGGATTTGTAGATGAGCCACCCAGCTGGAAGAAGAATCTTCCCAAGCTCAGGCATTTCATCACAGACTCAATGAGGCATGTGGGCTTACAATAAATACATTAATGATGTTGGATCGCTCACATGTATGCCTTTCCCATTAACAAAGTTCTTTTAATTCATGCCAAAAATGAAATGTTTATTCTTACATCACCCAATGCAGAATGGGATGCATTATCACCTTATCAGATTGTGCATGCCACGTTCACAATGACAAGCAACGTCCAATATTATACTTTTTTTAGTAGTGTCTTTGGGGCGTTCGCTTTTTGTCGCTCCAATAATCCAGCATTTTATTTCTACTTAACACCCAGAGGTGCTAGCTAGGATTAAAAAGGAAATCAAAGTAAAATAAATTTTATGGCACACTGATCAATTTCACAATTGTTTCCACCTAAATAAAAAAAAACTCACACCATCATTGCTAAATGATTGGCAGTGCAAACTCATTTTGTGCCGGCTCTGTAGCAGAATGCTGCATGAAATCAACATTTCTGTGCCTGGACATTGGTGTTATTTGTGAAAAATGATTCACAGAATAAATTTAGTGTTATATTGTAAGATTAGACTAAAACAACCTCAGCAAAGCAGGATTTTATCTAATTAGAGGCTAGCCGCATGTTGGGGCGCTTGTTTCTTCATTCCCTTTAACCTGATGAACAGTACAGTGAAAACAGTAACAACAATTCCATACAAAAATATTTCATAGTCCAGACATTGCATCATTCCCATCCTTGACTTTGTTATAATGTATCCTACCTGTCATTAGTGTCTGGCCTTGATCTGATCCACCAAAATCAGTATTTGGTGCATAAGTGACCTGCTATTTATATGCAAGACAGCAATGCATTTACAGTCATGCCTCAATGCTTCAATCTTAGTGACTTGCAATGCAGTGAAGTTAGAGGATGAGCTTGATAGCCGGAATGCTGCCATCTCCACTAGAGGAATAGGAATGTTTTATTAAATGGGCAGCATTCACAGACAGATGGTAGTCAGTTATTAGCAAGCTGTAGAAATATTTTTTTATTCTGTGTAACTGATGAACACACTCGTGCTTGTGTTAATTTGCTGTGACCCTCAGCTCAACGTTCATCTCTACATTGGCAAGGGATTGCCCAAATATTTCCAGCTTGGCCAAATGAACTCTGAATCTGGTGGAGTCATATTGTATAATCATCAAAACTGCAACCTCAGACAAAAGATGTCCAGTGTGTTTGGTAACAAGTCATGGGCAGGAGCCCATCATGACATCTCGATAGCTGGGTCGTTATTTATAGGAAACCAAGTGGTAACTTTTTCTCAGCCAGTGCCCTCTTGGCACAGCATAAGGCTTATTTCTTACCTTATGCCATGGCACCTCAGCTTTATCCTGTACAGTAAGTAAATGGTGTATTGATTCAGGATATGGATCCTTACTCTATTTGGAATACTTCACATGGGCACCAGAAACAGCTGAAGGGTCACAGCAATTTACTAATACATGGAGCAAGACCAAACAGGTGTTGCTGCAGTAAAACAAGAAGCTGCTATAGGAATTAAAATTCCAGTCCATATTTACCATGATGTCAAGCAATACGTCACCTGTGTGTCAACCCATTAGTCCGAATCTTTCTTCTTCATGCCAAGATAGATTAAGGCCTCATTCAGCCAGGGAATGGCCAGCCTCTAGAAAACGGAAACGCGTCAGCTATTAAACAATGGCTTGCACATTACGTATTTTAAATAAACCACACAAGAACTACTAACTGACAATGTACGGTAACAGTGGGTTTTACACTTTCATTTTGTGATATTATGCATACTGTATTTCCGAAAAGAAGCGCAGTGCTCACCTATTGATTGTCACCGTATAGCAGCAAGTTTTATAGGCAAATCTTTGGTGACATCATTGTCTGCAAAAAGCATTGACATCACTGTCATCTGAAACAGAAATAAAGTACCGTACCTTTCACTGAGCTAAACAGTAGGTGGTCATTCAGAGAAGAATAATTGTTTAGGGTGAATAGCCGCTGATAAGATCATACTTGGCTATTGTTTGAGCGGTTATCTTTGACCTTGCCTTTATATACCATGTCTAGAGATTCTCCAGGCTTCTGTAAAAACTTGCTTTCCCCCTATGTCTAGCTGTAACATGATATCCACATTATGGATCACAATATTGCACTGAGCTGTATAGTCACAGCCTATACTAAGCAAAAAATGGAAGCAGCTAAAAGTATTGGTATGTCATGTAATATTTGCTGAGAAATCATTTCCCTAGACCTGATGCCATAAGCTGTTGGGTATCAGGCTTTCATGATTTGAGCTTACACATTATTAATGAACACGTCTGCTTTTCACAGTATATTACTAATGGATGGATAGCATCACCTCACTGGCTCAGTGCAGCAAACAGTCACAACACTTTACATATGACAGAGGAATGTCATAGTAATAAAAATGCAAACTGCATATATATAAATAAAAAATACATAAATAAATAAAAAAAAATATATATATATATAAATATATATATATCTATATATAAAGAAATCATTAGGAATATCACATGGTAGACAGATTTTAAGGTAATCTTTCCCTGGAAATATATGCAAACCACTGCAGGAGATAGTATGGCTTTGTAATTCCAAGTGATAATATTCCGGTTCATTAGATGATAACAGAATTGTTCATCAGTAGGCAAAGAACACGTGATCACTTTACATATGCAATGGAGGGACAGTTACTTACCCTGAAGTTGTTTCTCCATGGCAGGGTCAATTAAAATAATAATAGTAACTATAATAATAATACTTAATAAAAGCAGAGAAACCAATTCAACTTCTAATGCTCATTATCCATGATATTGACAAAAGATATATAGTATTTGTAGAATGTAATAATATACAGCAACACAGTTGTTATATAGCCATATAATTTTTGGGATGCTGCATGAAACATTTGTATCAGTTTTCTAGATAAAATAAAATGGTTTTCACAGGCTTCAAGGGACATCAAGTTCATTAGAAGTATTGAGTTTGCCATCATATTTGTATGTTCAATGAACCATGGCATAGTAATGGGTATGCTTTGTTCATTTATGCATTGTAAGGTAAAACATTAAAACTGTATTGTACACAAAGCTGACAATCTAGCTATTTTTGATGACTATTATTAAAAAGCTGCTTAACTAATAACAATTTAATATTTGACCACTGTTACTAGCATACGCCTTTTACAGTTCTGAGTTTAAATGCCAAAAGGTTCATGCCCCCTAAAGTACACAATACAATGAAAGTGCGAGTGGACTTCCTACTAATTGAATGTTCAAAACCTTTCTTACATATTTTTTTTCTTTGTGAATTTCGAAAATGTAAGGTTTTATTATTTTACCTTATTTGTGACGTGTTGATGCCATTCTTTTTAGAGTAAGTAAAATTTTGTAGAGGTATAGACAATTTTGTTATAGACATACACTGACTGCACATATAAGCATAAAATGTCCTTGGCCTAGTAAGTAATAGCCACCTGTACATTGCATATTGGTTATGCAGGGTTCTACATAAAGAGAATTCTTGTTGCAAAGACAATGCTTTAGGTAAAAATCTGAAATCTAATTCACCTGTAACCTACCCAGGTAAAATAATGTATATATCATCATCTAGGAGCCCTAGATGAACATTCAAAGTGTGTTGAAAAAACTATTTATGACTGCCAGAAAAACTTAATGGTAGTCTGCCCTCCCCCCAGCACCGTACATTTGGACCATGACTCTGGTGTCATGCATCTTCACTGTAAAATCTAGCCCCAATAATATCTGATCAGAATCAATATATTAACCATTATACCGGTACTTGTTTTTTTGCTTCTTTTATTCACTTGCTCTGTGTTTTCCTCCAGATTGCTGTAACAATTAATGGAGTCCAATAAGTGACATACACTGTTTCTCTTGGAGAAAAAACAAAATTCTTTACAATTACAGAGCTATGTGCTATGTGAGCAGATAATTGTCTGCTTCAAACATACTGGATTTATTATGCAATAGCTCCACTTTGTTCATGTCAATCATATTAAATTTTGCATGGCAGGAAAAAATTGTAAATATTTTAATTAGTTATCTTTAATAGATAATGTTGTTGTAATTATTCCATAGATGGTTCAGTAGGTGTTAAAGTGTATGTAAACCCCAACATTTCAACATTTTTTCCCTTTTGGCTTGCTAAATATACATTTTGTGTTATGTTAAATCTGCTTCATGTGCAAAAAATACCTGATCCTACCTGAAATCTTGCCAGGTGACTTGCTGCCTGTGCTCTCTCCCATTTATCTATGGCATTTCTCAGCCATAATACCAGTTATCTCCAAGGACTACAGAACCTCTTCCTTGGTTCATTAGGGAGAGGTTGGCATGGTCACTCTAGGGCCATAAATGTTTTACTGGCAAAATCCCAAAATTAAAATTAAGGAGTAGCCCTGAAGACAAAACCAATGCAGCCACTACTTTTAAGGGCTGGTGAGCTGCAATAAATATTTAATTTTTGTATTGGGTGTAGATATGTTTTTAAGTCCAAATTAATCTTCAGTGCCAGCAGCTTTAGAGTTTGACTTTTGCTCTTTTTTTATTTTTTTTTGCAAAGGTATACTGTGCTCCCTACTAAGTAAACCTATAGCTTTGCAATTAGTCCAATTTCTTCACTGATTAAAGAGCTCCATCTACAACTCAGCAGGGAGTGTTGGACTTCTTCAAAAAGAATACTGCTTCTCCATGGAGAGCTAGGGTCCACTATGCAAAATGCTGGCAGACACTCAGACTGGGGCTGATTTTTAAGACTTAGTGAACCTTGGTTTTGATGTACCTGGAAGGTATTTGGTTATTTTAAGGTTCAATTAGCTTTGAAAGTATACCATTCAGCAAAGATGGGCACACCCTTTATTTGCTCCTAAATATTCATGAATGCTCTAACCTTCTTGAATTACATCCCTTAATATCTATCCCTAGATAATGGCTACAAGACTTTTCTAGAGCTGACCCAATTCTCTGGAGTCTATTCCTCTTTTAATACAAGAAAGTACTTTACTAGCTTTAGGTATTGCAGCTTGGCATTTCATGCTGTTATTAGGTCTATGATTTACCACAGGGGAGTCAAACTCTGGCCCGCAAGGTCCTGTTTTTGGCCCCCCAAAGAATTCTGAAAATGAATTGCATCTGTCCCGCCTGAGTGATGCCGACACTACAATTTCCGGCATCACTTGCATCTATGCATCTCTAGACCAGCGGCCTATGCGTGGCCCCGCATTGTTGTTCTGTTCTATTCACTGTTTTATAGACAAAAGTAATGCCGGGAACTGTACTTTCGGCATCACCTGCGTCTATGGAACAGGAGGTGAGATATCTCTGCCCCTCCCCACTCCCCTCTCACACATTACAGGCGCCTGCAGTAATACATTGTAAC
Organism: Pyxicephalus adspersus; assembly: GCF_032062135.1. Lineage (NCBI taxonomy): Eukaryota > Metazoa > Chordata > Amphibia > Anura > Pyxicephalidae > Pyxicephalus > Pyxicephalus adspersus. Next base: position 127,868,528 of record NC_092860.1, on the reverse strand, counting down.
TGTAGTTCTGCATGCAAATAATAGAAGCCGCACAGTGGTTAATTTGAATCTTCTATATCAGGCAGCACCAGCAGGAAATTTATAGGTTAAATTGTCCCAACTGTATTTCTATGATTGTAGCACATAGCTGGGAGGACTTACAGTCAGTATTAGGCTGAGGAACTATTATAGTGTGCTGGAACATGCACAGAGAATCTCCATTCATTTTCTTACACATGGCAGGATCCACATGAATCTCTATGTTACTACCTCACATCATCATTTTCAATACATGCAATACATAGACATTATTCCTGTACACCCATCATGTGACACAAGCCTAGGCAATGATCACATGGTGCCTGATTACGAGGGGCATTGTGTTTGTTTTAAACCATTAGAGACTGCATAGTGTAATATTTAGTGTCAGACAAACTTGTGATGTGGGAGGATGAACAACACACAGCCTGCATAGATAGATAGAAATTAGTCTTTTCAACCCTAAAGTGTGTGTAGAGGGGTTTGTTTTTGTTGGTTATGGATGAAGTAGTAAACGTCCTAATTTTTTTAGGAATGCCTTTTGCCGGACAGGAAGCCTTTTGCCGGAAAGGAAGCCAAGGAAATACTTTACCTAGAAACAGCCATATTTTTCCTATAACCTCGAAGGAATATAAAATACACACATTGGGCCTGATTTTTGATTCTCCAAGCCTGGAATGGATCTGGTCAAGGATTAAAAACATTTGCTAAATATAGGAAATTATATTAAGAAATCTTCTCCAGTCTTGGAGAGCCTTAATAAATAAGTCCCATTGTATAGTCTGCATTTGTGAATGTTTACATGTGCTTTTTGATTGGTTGTACAATGCCCTTTTGGGACGCCACCACCTCCCAAAAAGTGGTAAGCTGCGATAAGAAAATGGCAACCAGCATAATTATTTAAAAATATAGAATAGAGATGTCTGATGCCTTAAGAGCCAATACTTTCCCCAATAGGTATAGACATGGACAAACCTCACTATTTAGCTGTCAATTCATAAATATTGAATAAATGTATTTACCTAACCAGCCATAAAAATAGTCCTACACAAGTGCCCCTTAATCACTCTATCATCCGCTGTGTCTGTTTAACATTCTGAATTTAAATTTCATGTTCCTTTGTAGCTTTTCTGAAAGAAGCAATATACAATGAATGGGGAACGGTTATGTAAAAAGCAGCATTTATTATGCTGTCCTATTCACTTATTACAGTGCATGGAAAATGATTGTAACATCATTGTAATGTCAATTTCCTGACATTTTCACAACTTGCTGTGTACTGAAGCAGAAAGGCCAACTGATTATATGTATTGAATGCCTCTCATTTAGACTTTACTTATCTATTGAATTTTTTTTAAATCTCTGATTCCTAAACTCTTAATTGCATTTGCTTTTTAAGGAAAAACTTCTGCAGAGGCTGTCTTTAACACAGCAGCCCTCATAAGACAAACAGGCCTTTCTGAGCATTCAGCCGCATTCGTTCTGTTCATTGCTTGAGAATTTCTACTTATCTATTAGCCTGCTCAGTCAGTGGCTGATTTCTTTTGGCTTGTGGAGGAATGTACAATAAGTGTGGCTGTGCTAACAGAATGGACCATCTGCCAAGTAATTTTATAAGGAAGTAATGTTTAATTTCTTTTCTATTATTGCTCATTAATGGAGCACATACCTTTTACACATAGCTGTAATGGGGAAAACTGTCTAAATTACTTTATTTCTCTTTTTAGTGATTTCTCATGAAAATTAAGGTTATCTTTTATAGAAACATTAATTCACAAATTTTAAAGCAATTTTTAGTTCAGTCGTTTCATCTCAGAAGTTTCTATTAAAGGATCACCAGCAACAAATTCTTTACATGAACTTCTATGGGCTTAGCTACAATTTGTCATTCAATTTAGCCAACAATTCTTACATTTAAACTGCAGGCACATTGTTGGTAATTGCTGGCATTTGGAACAGTTAATATTTGCTGCAGATAACTTGCTCATGTTACATGACTTTTTTTGCACCACGGATCAGTTTCCTAGAAAGTTTTTTTTTTGCGGGGGGGTTGTATAAATGTGAGGGCTGCAGTTTTGGCTTTGATGGGCAGCATCTGTGTCCTCTCACCTGTCATTTTGTTCAACCAATCATGCAAGCTGACTTTTGTGATTGGCAGGAGAGAAGGCACAGATCCTTCCTCACACAATGAAGACTGCAGGCAACGAGGGTAGCTCCGACCCGGTTTAGCATAGCCCTTGGCCCACTAGTCATGGTTTGGGACTCCTGCCCTAAAGGCTAAATTACAGGGCTACAGTTTGAATCTTTAGCACTATGGGATTACCTTGTCAACAATAAGGTTGGACATAAGGTAAAATATGGATTTCAAAGTTTTGAAAAAACAGGCACACATCTAAGTTAAGCAGGTTAACATAGTTTCAAAAATAGCTTTCAATCTTTTTAAATCAGTAGCTTTCATTAAACAAACAAAAAAAAAAAAATACCTGGTGATCCTGCTGTTTTTAAGGCATTTATGCATTAGGGTGATGGCAGCTGGTTCTCCAACTAAAGGGTTTGAAAGTCTGAAGAAGCTGGCAAATCTGAGTCATCTAAATGAGAATATAAGGACTTTTAATTATTATTAACTTGCATTTATGTAGTGCTGACATATTACATACCGCTTTACAAGATCTATATTCATGTCACTATCTGTCCCTAAATGTCCCTACCATGGGTATACCTCTTTATTACAGTCAAATTTGGAGGGAAAAATCAATTAACTTAACTGCATGTTTTTGGAATGTGGGAGGAAACCGGTGTGCCTGGAGGAAGAAACCCACGCAAACACAGGTAAAACCTACATCTCCTTGCAGATAGTGTCCTTGTTAAAATTTGAACCTTGGATCTACTACCACAAAGGCGAGAGTGCTAACCTCTGAGTCAGCTGTGCTGCCAACACTACTAAAAACTAGTAGAGTGAATAGATGCTAATAAAAGCATACCTAAACTCAGAATTTTCACTTTACATAAAAGGGTAGACAACCCTTTTATGTAAAGTAAAAATGCTGTTTGTGCATTTTTTTTTTTTTTAAAAAGGGTGCAGCACCGCCCCCTTAATTCTCGCTTGCCTAGGTGATCAAGAATAATTCGGAGCGGCAAGAGCCTGCCGGGATACGTGACATAGGTATGCCATAAGGCTCTTAGCTGCTCCTAAAGAGCCCTTTCATTAACAGGGAAAATAAAAAAATTGCCGATCTCACGCAAGCGCCTGGCACTCCCTCTGCTGAAGACGAATACCGGGACGACGCGGGACCCAATGAAAGAAACCCCCTGACGGAAGACGGATCTACGGGATTGAAGGTAAGTGTGAATTTATTGTTTTGGGTTAGTTTTGGGTTTACTTCCACTTTAAGGTACAGGTAACAAGGGAGCAAGCAGAACCATTAAAAAGATAAATTTACATAGTATGCACAATGTCACAAAAAAGGACGTAATCAGATAAAGGGCTTCTGACTTCAAACAATATTAATTGTCGGCAAACTTCATCAGGATATGTTATAATAGTTATATCCTAAATGTAAGCTCTTCAGTACAGTTGTGGGGCAGCGTTACTAGTGTTACTAGCATACATTTTTCAAGCATAAAGGTAAAATTAGTTTTTATATATATGCCTGTGGGTTCCATCTGCAAGTATTTTCTAAAATGTCAGCCATCTATAGTCAGAAAAACAGGAAAGACAGCATATATGTCACAAAAATTCAGATTTATTCAATTTGGGTACATTTATGCCAAATTGATATTTAAAAACCTTTAGAATGATTTAAAGAACAAAAGCGATACAGATATTATAAGTATTATTTGTATGTAAAACTTCTTTTTTTGAACATATGGGTATTGCCTGGAGACTGTCTTCTATTGTTAGAACAATGAAATTACATTTTATCATAGGTAACTGGTTTATATCTTAGTCTGCCATAATGATTTGTTATCTGACAACACAAGGGGAATTATGGTAATCCCTAAGCTGTCCAAACTGCCAAATATCTTCTGTGATTAGCCCTAAGATAAATTGGAGGATAATTAGCTGTCATCACATATCCTTCTGGAAAAGGTAAAACATGCTTTCTGGAAAAGGAATTTTAGAAGCACATTCATGCAGGATTGCAAAAATTGGGTTAACATCTTGGTTCTTGGCCAAGCTTAGTATACACCTCTGGCTCTAGAAGTCAAACTGAAAGGGCAGTTCAGATGAAATTGCCCCAAAAACCAAATACACAAAATAATTAAATGCTGGCCATAGACAATGAGCACCCACCCTCTGTGCAGTCTTATGATCAAAACATAAGAAGAAAATATCTATAACAGATTATCAGATTTTAGCCTTGGCTGTTTTCAGATTTATGTTTAAAAATCAAAGCAAGAACCATTCATTGCTAGAGGGAACAATAGTATTTTTTAGAGGGTAAAAAACAATGTATGTAGGTTAGGTACCTTTAATAATATCTTTACCGTTTTAGTAAACACACAATATGTATTAAAAAATGAATGTATGGTCTCTATTTATAAAACAAGGAAATCCCGTTCCCTCATGGGAATCTACCAGGTCCATGTGTTTCAGTGGCAGTAGCTGATTCCCACAAGGGAGTGTTTGAGGGAATGTCAGATTCCCTGTTTTATAAAAGGAGCCCTATGTGGGAACAGGCAGAAGATACATTTATAGATATTTGAAGGAATTAGGACACATAGGCATGATTCAATTACCAATATATATTTAATTTTATGAACAGAGATATTTAGAAAGGAGAGAGGAGACAAGACAGATCTACTAGTACTTGTCCAATTTTAGAAAATACATGAGCCGCAATCATTCTTTTCTGATTTACTGCTTTTTACTGTATATGCCTCTTGCTGATATGTGAAATATTTATATTTCATATATATTTTGGGGCAAAATTTTTAGATACTCAGATATCACTGTCACAAATTGTGGGGTTGTGTATTGTAGTAAAATCCTCATTGCCTCAGGGAGTCAATTCCTTGCAGGGGAATAGGAGGCTGTATGTATCTAGCAACATAAAATATAATATTTAAATTCCTTAATTAGTTAGATTTCCAGGAAATGATAAGTAAACTGCTGGAAGTGCTGGTCTCTAGGGAATGTAAAAACCAACTATGGGCTAATGAAATCAGGATTAAAATATAGCTAGACATTTATTGAAATGGCAGCTCTTACCTAGGTTTTGGTATTTTTAGAAATTCACTAAATGTGATGAGTACTTTGAATGATGCACAGGAACATTTACTGTAGTAAGGTCAAGTGTAACTAGGTGAATTTTCTGCCATAACAAATTACCCAAATTTCAATGAACTAAAGCTGCGTACACACTTGCAATATTTGTCGTTGGAAAGGATCTTTCACGATCCTTTCCAACGACAAGGGACTGCACGATGCATGAACGGTGCTGTACATACAGCACCGTTCATGCTCTATGGAGAGGGGAGGGGGAGAGTGACGGAGCAGCACCCTGCTGCGCGCTCTCCCCCTTTCCTTTCATTAGGATCGGTTGTCGTCCATCGTCCGTAGATCCGGCAGGACGGTCGTTCGGACGATGGATGACACCGACTGTACACACGGCAGATTTTCGCCCGATATTTGGCCGATGCTGATTATCGGGCGATAAAAATCTGCCGTGTGTACGTAGCTTAAGATTCACAACTGCTGATCTGATAAATCTAACAATCACTAATGTGGTTAATATCAGAAAAGTGCTTCTTTTACTAGATTTACAGCTTACTGACATCTATGAATCTGACATTCTATTGCATCAATTACATCAATTGCATCAATTTTTCGGCGTATAAGACGTACTTTTTCTTCCCCAAAACTGGGGGGGGAAAGTGGGTGCGTCTTATACAGCGAACACAGTTTTTAAAAATAATTAAAATATCATACTCACCCGATACCGAGATCCCGCGATGCTGCGTGCTTCTTCTCTCCTCTCCTCCTGGCTGCAGCGCGTGTCTCCCACAGGGTGATCAGAAGGGGATGAATTGTTAAATTTATACAGTTGATATAAAAAATTTTACTACAGTATTTGGTTCAGAATCTTTTTTTTCTAGATTTTCCTCCTTTAAAATTGGGTGCGTCTTATATGCCGGAGGGTCTTATACGCCGAAAAATACAGTATATATAGTAGCAAAACAGTTGCAACATACTACAAAAGCATGATTAGGCACTTACTGAGTCCCCAACCCAGGTGAGGATACTGTTTAATTTCAAAGAACAGATGGCTCCATTATAGTATAAAACCTATGTTAGTAGGAAATATTATCTCTGCACGGGTGTTTTGTTAGTTTAGGTCCTGAGTGGTTTTACTATTTTAATTTGTAGAGGTAAACTGAACTCAAAACTGATAATTAGTTGATGTAGACCTACTGGAATTGGTATGTTGGTTTTTTGTGCCTTGGATTGATCAGGATTTTATTTTCTTTGGTCAGTCTCTGCCCCCAGTTAGTAAAGCATATCCTCTACACTGTTCTGTAATTTATTACTGGCTGCCAGAAGGAATGAAAAATAATAAAGGACGCAAGGATGTCATATAGCTGTACAATAGCTGCTCAGAAGCATGTATGTTAGGTATTTTTTAAACTATAGCATAGGGGATGAAGGTGTTGAGGAGTTCACCAAAAAACTTAAGTCACCCTTTTTCTTCCAGTTTCCTCCCCCATCCCATTTCTAATGGTAAGTCTGATCGCCAACCTCCTCCAACACAGATATTGATACTAAGCCCGTAATTTCACTTTAGCTTTTAATTTACTATCTGAAATTTCCAATAGGAAATCTCACAAATTTTTGATGAAGGATACCATAATGTGATTTAACCCACCCTTGTCTATTGATATTAAATTGTTTACTAAATTGACCTCTTAAGATGCACCATCCTAATTTGTTTTTCATTTTTCTGCTATAAATTTCAAAGATTTAATATAAAGGTTAGCAAGGTTAGCTACTGATGGACTTGCTATAAATTTCAAAGATTTAATATAAAGGTTAGCAA
>NC_092860.1:127765752-127860291 GCF_032062135.1 Pyxicephalus adspersus | reverse complement strand
CTTCCTAATGAATGCGGCCGTGGCCGCATTTATTAAGAACAGTGTGCGATCCCTGGCACTAGAGGTTAATTAACCTCTAGTGCCCCAGGGATTGCACACTCTTCTCAATGAACGCAGCCACAGCTGAGAGGCAGTAGAACCCTGGTTATCCACACCTCAGATAACCAGAAAACTCAGATAACCGGCACCTCTGTCAATTTCCTTATAACGACAATCAAGAAAGCAGAGCAATCAGCAAAACTTGCCTAATTGCTCCGCTCTGTGATTGGTTGAGGAAAGGGAAATGGCCTTTTCTCAGCCATTCAGCAATAGAGGTGAATGGGGACAAGTCAAGTCTAGTACTGAATGGCTGAGAAAAGAAAACCTCAGGAATTACACTTTTCCAAAATCGGCCATTCCCGGTTGGTGCTGGATAACTGAGGTTCTACTGTAAATTGGAATGCAACTAAGATTGTAATGGGATGGCCAGAAATGTGTACTGTCAGAAAATAGGCACTGACATGTCTATATAACGTCCTGGTTAACTAGCCAGTAATTAAAACTAAATTCATATTATATTTACTCACCTTTCACCTACATATAGGCAATAAGCTTGTAGAAAATATGGGACAAATGAGTTGGTGTGAGGGACACAACCACCTCGTTCAGTCCATTGCATGCTTTGTGAAGTGCCTTCAGTAAACAAGATCAAAACAGAAAAAGGCCACATACTCACTGTACCAAGGTAAAGTGTCCACATTTTGTATAATTGGTGATAGTAAGGCTGCGTACACACGTGCAATAGTTATCGTTGGAAATGAACGACTAACGACCGTTCGTCCGATAAATTATTAGCAAAAAAAGTCCACAAGGACGCCGATGAACGAGGATTGTTGCTGGAAGTGAACAACCATTCTGGCGGATCTGATTGGGCGACGATTATTCGCAATCTATTGTGTGTATGGTCATTCAGTGATCGTGGATGGTTCTGCAGTACACTTTCTCCTTTACATGTCACTTCCTGCATCGTTCAAATGATCGTTCGTAAGCATGTACAAAATTCTGCACAATATGATTGTTCAAAATAATTGTGCATAATCGTTGATCTGTCCTTTGTCATTCGTTTTCTAACAATAATTATTGCATGTGTGTACCTAGCTTAATCTGGAGGAAAAAAAGTTTATAAAAATATAAGCACAAATTCTAAATACAAACTTTCACCTTCTCATTGTCTGCAAACTTTGCACTGATGCAATATTAACATTGTACATTGACACTGATCAGTGGCCATGTCTGTCTCCAGTTCTATGCATTCATTGTTCTCTATGGCTAGGTTCATCAAATGAATGCACCACATTTTGGAAGGCATAGCATTGCAAGCAGTAAGTGTATCCACTGCATCAATACATTAGTTTGTATCTGTAGCCTGTAGTTAGAATTGGAAATTGTTAGGCAGAGTACAGATTGTGTCAATGGAGAAAAAATACACTTTTCTTTTTATATTCTGCCCTTTATTTATTAACTGATGTAACAGACAAATGTTAATAAATATTATTAATAAATAATGTACTTATATTATAACAAAACAGATGTATTGTAACTATTTCTCTTATCATGTATCAATTATTCAGCAGAGATAATTACAACATAGACTACAAAGAGCATGGCAGAAATCAGATACATTATTAGTAATCAGCATTACAAAAATCTATTTCTAAAATGACCTTTCTGTAACATTCTGTCAAAATGTTGTTCTAAATTTAGGTAAATGTGAGGCAAATAAGAAAGGTCTTGATTACTGATTGAGAATATCCAAAAAAATGCAATAAATGCTTTGAAATTCTAGCCTGAACAGGTAGAAATGGCCCATGAATTCTTTATTTGTACATATCCCAGTGAATGAGTACCTAATCTTAATTCATGTGCAGGGTAATTTTGGTAATGAGTATAAGGTGGTAAAATGTATGTGTACAATGATCTTCTCTTATTTGCTCCAACTCTGTATGGTAAACATTTCATTGTTTTTGGCTACTGGCCAAACAAATATAGGAAATAGAGATAGGTATTCACATGCAGGAACTTTGCAAATCACATGCATATTTTATGCAAGTTACTTTGACTTGAACCTGAGCCAATCAAACTCAGCAACTTGCAACTTTGCAGGCAAATTAATATGTGGTTTTCATAAAAGTAAAAAACCCTCCATCTCACTGTCTGTCTCTACAGAAAAATATACCATTGTAAGAATTGCATTATATATGTGCAATCCGCTGGTTCTAACAGAAATCAATTATGTTGCTAGCTTCCTCCCTGCACCTAGTTCTCTGTGTAGACTACAGACCACCTCCAATTGAATATTATAGTGACAAGTGACAGGCATTTTATATAAAAGTTCTGTAATTTCTGTACTCGTTAACATGATAATACTTTCCAGTAGAATACAATACAGTACCCCTGATTTATTAAAGCTCTCCAAGACTTCACTTTTATCAGTGAAGATAGATAATCCAGCAAACCTGGAATGAATCTGGTCCAGGATTGAAAACATTGGCTAACAAATAGCAAATGACCAAATCCATTCCAAATTTGCTGGATTGCCCAGGTCCATTGAAAGATAAAGGCTAAAAAAAACCAATGAAGCTATAACTTCTAAGACCAGGCAAGCTAAAAATACATTTATATTTATTGTGTTTGGATATACTTCATGGGTTGAAAGGAACACAGGTTGTGGTAGTTGAGAAGTGAAGTGGAGCAGAAAGGATAATGCACAATAAGGAAATAGGGAGTTGAAAATTTTCCCTGGTGGAACAATGACTGTTACTGAAGAACAGCTAGATGTTGTGCATTTGAGGACTGAGTATGTGGAGGTGGTGTAATAGGACAGTGGAGTATAGTAACTGTGGAGGAGTAAAAAGATGTTCTGGAGAAACAAAATAACTAGCTGTGTATCAGCAAACACATGTTGTGGGATATGAGTCATAGAAAATACATATTATCAGAGAAGTTTGGAGATACCTAGAAGAGAAAAATAGATTGTTGGAAAAGTAACATAAGATTTGCATGGTGAATGGTTTAATGGAATATAAGAGCAGACAGTTAAAAAAATCCATTCCATGTTAGCTGAATTACCCAGGTTATCCCTTGAAAATTGATCCACCACAATCTTGGTAAACTTTCATGAATCAGGTGCCTTGTGAAAGGTGGGAAGTTTGGTGGGGCAGGCAGAAGATCTTCCAAAGCAGAACTATAGGCTTCAAAGAAGTACACTCAAGTTGTTTCAAAGAAGTTGTATAGAGGGGTATCCAGGAGAACAGGCAGCAATTGAATGGCTTGTCAGCCTACTCCATAATCCCTAGTTCTGCTGCCATTAGTTTCCTCATTAGCGGTATAATGCTTGATGATTTACCATTGATATTAATGATATATAATGATAGATAATGACTTATTCTATAGATAAAAGAGCCCTAACTAAAACCTCCAAGTTTATGCAAATATTCTTTGTACAATTCCTGTATTTGGCTATAAAGGATTTTTACCAGTCCAATGTCTGGTCAGTCTACAAGAATAAATGTGTCTAAAGCATGATTTTTTTTTTATCCATGAAGCAGAGGAGGGTATCATTTAACACTGCTGAATCTTTTCCTATTTGACACTGTTACTAAATAAATTAAGAAAAAAATGTCCTGTTGGTCACTGACTTTTGCCCTTGTGTGGTGATGCACTAGCCAAAGATCTTCAGCATCTGATACTATGGGGTGTCTTGTAAACCTTTCCCTCTATATGTGCTTTGCATTCTGCTACATCACTACAGCTCTGCACTGATGTAATGACAGGCGGTTAGACATAGAAATTTACTTCACCTGGAAGTTTTAGATGATGAAGATTCTTTAAAAGGTCCCAGCATTTGGAAAAAAAATATAATGTTCTGGCATTTGAAGTAATTTGCAGGCTTAAAATGTCCATTTTGAAATGCAGTTGAATTGAAATACTCATTTTAAATAAACCTTTTTGAAAGTTTCTGGACAAAACATATGGTTAAGGAGGGCAATAAATTAAATGGAGTAACTAATATTTGCCTTTTGATTTTTATTAGCACCAATGGTTCTGTTTTTAGGAGATCATCAGAACTAGTTATAGTGTGTTTAAAATTAGTTCAAAGTATGGTTTATTTTCCTATACACTGCTGATCTGCTGTCCTGCAGTCCCATAGAACACTGCTGACTTTTAACTTTGAAATGTGCTGTAGCCTAAAAGAGCTGAAATAGAACAATGGGGTGGCACATTAAAGACACAAACTTGTCAGTTTTCCCATTTTCCCTGCAGGTATGGGAACTTTGTTCATGTTTGTAGAGATTATTACTAAATTTAATCCCAAAGGTACCTTTTGTATTGGGTTACTAATCTTTTAAGGGAACTGGCCATATCACACATTCCATAGCCAATGCTTTTTCCCAGTGAACAAATACCAATCTGTATTAGGGGGCTATTTATAATTTGGAGGCAAGGTATTCCAGTGGAGCCTCATTCCAAGTGATGTGTATATCCTGGAAACAGAAATGTTGTTCGAAGTGGATGATGAAAGCTTCCATCATTAGATTAAAGATTTGGCCATGACAGACAGACAGACAGACAAAAGGTAATTTGTGTATTTTCCCCAATGTTATAAGTAATTTGTCAATAATTTTTTGATTTGCTTGTAGAAGAAAAGAGGAACTTTTTACATTTTAATTAAAAGGGAAACAAATATGTAAAATCACACAATCTGTATATCCCTTTCCCCGCTTTTGACAGGTCAAAGCTCTTTCTACTTTTGAACTTATGTTGGGTGACTTTCTTCTAAATAGTCCTTTGTGTATCTTTTGCAATCTTTTTGGCAAGTGTTTGTTACACACTTTACATGGAGGCCACAGCCATCCACTGGTGTGCCCGGAGTATAAACAGATAATATTGTACTGTATAGTAAACAAAAAACTTCCTTTACCCTACACAACTGAGCTAAATTCATCTTCATTTGTGCTTTGCATGCTGGCAGGACTAGTTTTGACTAGGTGCTGGTTGAAAAGGTACAGGCTTGTAAATCAATAGTGACAATGCCCCTACACAGCCTCTCCCCTCGTCTAAATGTAGGAGCAGTGCAGCATCATTGCCACTCACATAATAGTGTATTAGGTGGACTGTAGTGGTAGACCCAACAGGTATTAGTAGGACTTTGCAAGGGGGATAAGATAAAACTGTACTTTAATAGTTATTAAAAAATGTATAAAGTTCATCCTCAACTCACTCATAGCCCTATTTTATTTTTTTTTTAGAAAGAGCAAACCTAACTAAAAACTCGGAAACCTAACAAGGCTTAGTTAACTGAGCCTAAATTTGACATTTGGCTAGCCCCATGTATCTAAGCCAAGAAATATATTTTGATAATATGGATATATCAAGCTTTTTAATATGATTTTATCATATAATTTTATAAGCTTCAAATTATTTTTTATTTTTCACTAAAACGAAATAAAAAGGGATATGGATATTCCCATTGAAACACATTTTGAATGGTTTTAATTTGTTTATTTCCCTTATATGTTTTTTCGTGAATGTTTGGTACGAAAGATACATCATTAACAATGTGCTATACTTCACATCTTAATTTTACTAGTTTATTGTCAGTTATATACTGTACAATTTGATGGAGTGTTGATGGCTTGCAGTAATGAACAAAGTTAAACATTTATGTCTTAATGGAGGCTGCGCTCACTACCTGCACTCCATAAATAATACAGAACAGAGCTGCTTTTAGAGGAGATTGAATCGCAAGCAAGAGTGATGGTGGTGCCAGTACCTGCTCTAAACTTTCCCACTGAACAAGCAGATATGCACAATATACATCCACTAATAGGGAATGTTCAGATGATGATTTCTGTTACTAAGATCATGATATAAAAGTGATTTATTAGAGTCATCCATAATAGAAAATCAAAATAACAGAATATCATTGTTATATTAGTTAAAGAAACTCTGAAACTGTAAAAGAAACAGATGCAATTGTAAATTGTAGACATATAGAGGTGTCTCCACATACCTGTAGCAGCCACCAAAACTCTTCTTCCACCGCCAATGTCACCCAGTTTAACACAGAGAGCGTTGGCACGGCCTGCTGCTTTCTTCTTTCTGCACATTCCTGTTGGACAGTAAGGCAACTCCTTATAGAGTTAGGTCACTTGCAGTATGGGGGGAAAAAAGTTCCAACACTACCAGAAGAGGCCAGCATTTAGTCACAGCAGGTACATGTATGTGGGGTCATTTCTAGATGTCTGCAATTTACGCCTGCAGCAGCTTCTTTGGTTCTTTAACAGAGTCTGTAAAATGACACCTAAGGAAACAAACAATAACATATTTAATTCTTACAAAATGACTTTGTTCTGTGCATTAACTTGTATTGTTTCTTTTCATTTTTAGCATATACATATATGACTCCAATGGAATATCTGGTCGTCCCCTTTCTTCTACCAACTCCAATGGAATATCTGGCCATCCCCTTACTTCTACCAAACGTACTTCCACCAAAAGCCCCAACTCACCCCACATAATTTTTGGGGTGCCTGGATATAAGGAAACCCCCTATTCCTTAACACTGGGACCCCCTTTATATTCAGAAAAGGCATGTGGTCTGGTATAGTACAGGAGGGAGGGGACATTCTCTAGAATGCATTACTTGCTAAAGAGCTGGTTGTAATGTAAAGGGAACTCCACAGTTTCCCTTATTTAATAGAAAATTCATACTACAGCCAGCTTTAAGGCATCTGTATACATGGAATTTTGAAAGGATTTGTATATTTTAAAGCTCCCAAAGCTTCATAGGAATACCCGACAGTGCTTGTCCTACCTTGCCTTTTTTTGACATTAGTTTTCTTGATACCCCTAAAAAGTGAAAAAAAACTTACATTTCATTCCATCAATATTTTCATGTTTCTGCAGAACTATTCAGCATTTATAAATATTTTTGCAAAATAAAATTCTTATATATCAGCAGAGAGAAGGAGAAGAGAGGAGATGAGTGAATCGCCTACCAGGGTTTCATATATATATATATATATATATATATATATATATATATATATAAATATATATATATATATATATTACCAACCCCTATATAGGAGTACAATACAGAAGAGCACAGATAAACCAAAATATGTTTGTCAAAGAACAAAGAGGGGTATTTTGGTTAACAACATACTTGCGTACTTCAGAAAAGTTCATAAATCAATAACACTTTTACTGTTTCTTTTATATACTAACATAAAAACATCTAATTAAAATACCTAAGCACATCAATTAGTATATAAAAGTCCATGGGCAAATGATATAATGATTCCTATTAATTCTTATGCAGGTAACCAGATACTAATGACCAACCGCAAATTCACTGACTGACTGTATTGCAAAGTAAAATTCTTCTATTTTTCTCATCACTGATTAGGAGGTTCTGCAAAAAGTCAGTGAAACAAAATCAAATCTGTTTCTCTATAGTTCCCTAACACATATTTGTCTACTTATATATATAAATATCAGCAAAGTAAATATACAAGTAATCCCATTTACTGGCTTTTAACGAAGTGTATTTTAGCACAAGCTTTTAAGAACGTTCTGTTCTTTCTCTCTCAGGCATGGTGAATATTCTTAAAAGCTTGCACTAAAACATTCAGTTAGGCAGTAAAAGTTATCACCTATATATCTGCTTTCTTTCTGCTATGTATAGCTCATACAGTAAAACACTTTATTCCTTTTTAGATACTAAAAATAATGCTACTTTATGGCAGCTACAACTCCTTTTAATAAGCAGCAATACAATACAGGAAACAGTCTTTTCTGTGAAGGAAATTAAGGGAACTCTGGTTGGTACAAAAAATCAATAGTGTACCCATGTAATCCTTTGTATCTTTTGTGCTCCTCTTTTTGCTATGGTGCCAGCTTACATGATTAACACTTTGACTGCTAAGGATAAGTATCATATACTATACTATATACTATACTATATACTATACACTCACAGATTATAGCTATGTGTTATTTTAAATGGACTGGCCTCTATGGCCTTATTTTAAATGAACTATGGTCTGGAGAATCACTGTCAGACACAAGAGGCATAATTACAACTTTGAATTTCTCTTTAAAGAGAACTTGGCAAAGCCATGAGAAATATGGCAGTTGCTACTAGTTTTTACTGTCACACAAAAACAATATGCGGTGAGGTGAGTTCCAGCATTACAAGAACAGCTCAGGCGTGAACCACATTTAGACACGACAGGATGCTACATATATGTGGGGTAATTTCTGGGTGTCTGCACGTTATACCTGCAGCAGCATTGTAATAGAGTCTGTTTAATAACTTTTCAAATACATTATTTTACCTGTCTTTGCCTTTTTCCTTTTGTTTAAGACCTGTCATCACAAGACCTGATCAGCGTACAGGAGCTGATTTTTTTTTTGAGCATTGGCAGACCAACAACCTTCTGTAGAGCTTCCAACCACAGTTTACTGGTTGGCCACGGAATCATGCTAACAAGGTAGAGAACTAATAGACTGCACAACACTGTTAAAGGAGGTGATAGTTTACCTTAAAACTGTATGGAGCTAGACCGGATGAAGTGAACTAAGACTTATTTCAGTTCCTAACATATATGCACAAATAAAGGCTACAGTGAGAGATGGATAACAATGTTGGATAACAATGGCTTGCAGAGTAGCATTTTGAGTACTTTATTACTAATGGGAATGTGTCAGTTAGAAACGTGATGTGTGGATTTTACCGTTTGCTGCCCCTTGTTGTAGCCTTGTTGCGGAAGCATGACCTATTGTTGGCTATGCAGAAATCCGGCCCTAACATGCACATTCGTTACAGATGACTGGCCAATACAAAGCTGATGAATCAATGCTCTTTTCAAAAGTGAAATATATCCAGTAGGTATGTAATATATAAAAGATTTATTCTAATAAATTGTTCTTTAAAGAAGTAGGTAATATATGTTTTAAACAAATATGCATACTGATGGATGGCCTCCAGACATTATTGGCATTCATTTTAAACAATTCACATCGGAGTTTGCAAGGACAGTCCTGTGTGCCCACCTCTGGAATAATTTGTATAGATGGGGTGCAGTCACCCATGTCAAGAATGGCTTTTGGGAGCACACATTTGAACTCAACAAGCTGTTCATTTGGCAAGCAAATCTGGCAGCTCTAATGCCAGTTAGTATGGAAAGTGAAGCTTGATTCTGCTTTTATGCTTGAGAGAAAGATGGAAGATAGTTACCAAGCCTATTCCCTTTTTTATTCTGTAATTGAACTTCAAACTGCATTTTCAAGTGACTTTTAAAGCAAAATAACAATCTGGCGTAACATATGATAAAAACCTATTAATCAACTTTCTTTTGCCCATATAGTTACCTTTGTCCCAAAATATTGTCATCACACATTTCATGGCATAGTTAATCCTGATAGCAGCCATTATGCATGGTCAGGTCAAATCATATTTTGAGGGAAAGCTGTACATGTCAGAAAAAAGCACTCTGTGTCTACAGTCAGTCTGTCATGAATCTTCCTTCTTCCTGGTTTATTTACTTACAAATTAGAAGCTTATCTCTTGTTCTCTATACATCAAAGTGACATTTTCCTCACATTGTGAATATGAATCCAGCACACTTTAATTCACCATAGAGTTTATAAGATAAGTCAGTTTTCCAGGTACTTATATTAAACAAGATTTTGTTTCTTTAAGTAATATTGGTGTGGTAAAACTAAAACAGAGGGGAATATCTTACCTGTCCCATCACTCATCACTTACTCAAATCTTGCTGATAAAAACTGCTAGCAGAGGCTTCCAGTAAGTTAAATACCCGCAGCTTTGGTTTCATTGGTTAACTAGAGTACACAGTAACATAGATAGCACTAATTCCAGGAACAAGCTGTGGATAAAATGTTGTCTTCTGCTGGGTATTTTTTAAAGGCTACAGACTCCCATGAAAGAATTGGTATATACAATTTGTACATAAACGAACTTCGGATGTTTAACTCTTCAAATTTACCTTTGCTAAAAATGACCAACTGCCTGATCATCAGTGTGATAGACAGCCTCAATAGCTAACAAGTGGTGAAAGGGCCATTCATCTGTTCTAGACATACTGATATAGGGTGGGCAATAGAGATACATAGATGTAAAAAACAATTATTCATTTGTATTTTTAAAAATTTTAAAACTCTTTAAACTTTAGAATTTCTGTATTGTAATTCTTTTGTCAATAGGAATTTAAACCCAACTCCAAACAGCGGTGTAAAGTCAATTATTTTGCAAAAACACTACAGATCCAGTTTATGTAAAACTTTTACCATATAATGATAATAGGGTGAGACCCGGTGGCACTTACAATCAAGCTAAGGGAAGATGCAGATATAGTGCACACTTTCTCTACTTCTAGCAATCCTTCAATCCTGCCAAGCTGAATGTGTCTTGCTTGGCTCTAACAGTTGATCTTGTTACTTTATTACCAGACAGTGGAGTCTGTAAGTAGCTGGATGGCAAAAGACAGAAAGTGTAAATTAAACCCTGCCCATGTATTGCTCTATCATTTGATTTACATTGTGATTACCATTTAGTTTTGGATCCTCTTCAAGTATAGTATGCATATGTTTTACTGCATTAGCATTTTTTAATGGATAAAATCCCATTCCTTATTGTTAAGCTTTTTCAAATCTAACAGCTTTAAAAAGAAGACATAGCACTTTTGTATTTACATGTGCTAAGCAGGCTTATTGGAAAGAATAACAAAAGCACAAAACCCTTTATCCAGTATGTTGGTGAATTTTTGATGAATGCACACATTGAAAAATATTGATGTTGAATATTTCCAAACCTAATGCATTCACCAAAATCTTAGCATAAAAATGTTTGTATAAACAAGCACACAAAAGTATATAAATATATGCATTAGCATGCATCAAAAATGCACATTACTGTATTAGCATTCATTTTGAAAGGGCTCTTGGGCAGACAGCAGCAGTCAGGTAGACAGCATTGAATCTTCCCTTCATTCATCTCGAAAACACATTTGGAGAAATAGCTACCTTATTCAATCTAAACACTGAGTTTTATTTCAAAGGTATGAGAATGCAGGTGCCTTTAGTGCTAGAAGGCATGGCAGACCACAGATGGTTTTAGCCTAACTATAGCAATGAACCACACAGTGCTAGAAGGTTCTACACCAAGGTTCTACAAGATCAACTGTTAGAGCCAAGCAAGACACATTCAGCTTGGCAGGGTTGAAGGAATGCTAGATGTAGAGAAAGTGTGCAGTCAACAGATGATTTCAAAATATGTATGATCTTACATTCAGGCCAAACCCGAATTTTACTGGTATTAGCTGCAGGCTAAATTCCTAAAATTCTTCAATAAGAAAGGGATCAAAGCCAGTTTCTGTCTTATATCTGCATCTTCCATTGACTGAGTACCCTTAGCTTGATTGTAAGTGCCACCAGGTCTCATCCTATTATCATTATATGGTAAAAGTTTTACATAAACTAGATCTGGTTAGTGTTTTTGCAAAATAATTGACTTTACACTGCTCTTTGGAGTTGGGTTTAAATTCCTACTGACTTCAGAAAAATTACAATACAGAAGTTTGAGAAGTTTTAAAATTTTTAAAAATACAAATTAATAATTGTTTTTTACTTCTATGTATCGCTATTGCCCACCCTATATCAGTATGTCTAGAACAGATGAATGGCCCTTTCACCACTTGTTAGCTATTGAGGCTGTCTATCACACTGATGATCAGGCAGTTGGTCATTTTTAGCAAAGGTAAATTTGAAGAGTTAAACATCCGAAGTTCGTTTATGTACAAATTGTATATACCAATTCTTTCATGGGAGTCTGTAGCCTTTAAAAAAATACCCAGCAGAAGACAACATTTGATCCACAGCTTGTTCCTGGAATTAGTGCTATCCCAATGCTGTGTTTTTTTTAATGTCTATATTGTTTACAGCACCTTGGACCATTTTTTACTGTAAATTCCTTGTGACAGGTAATTAATGAAAACTAATACCCAACTAACTGCTGCATAAAGCATTGACATTGTTCTTTCAAATGCCCATATAATGCGACTTTTGAAAAGTCCAGAGATGCCTGGAAAAGTGTTGTCCATGTATTGAGTATATACTATGCATTTTTTGTTACCAATGTTTGTGTAGAGGATGGGATCATTTGGGCTTAATTGTGTACCCATCACACTGTACGTGCAGTAAAATACTGCATGTACAAGGGGGTGCTGAGAAGTTCCTGGCTTTGCCCAGAAAGAAGAGAGCCAGAGTTATGAAATTTCACATTTTTTTAACTTATTCCCCCTTGAGACTGATGCACTTGTTACAGCATAGTTGCAGCTTTTCTAGACTGTTTAAATAAAAGTCCTTTGGTTGGGCCACAAACCAGCTCTCAGCAGCATCTTTGACGTCAGAAATGTCCTCAAAACGTTGCCCCTTCAGGTGTTTCTTCAAATTCTGGAACAGATAATAGTCCAAAAGGGCCAAGTCAGTTGAGTAGGGGGGATTGTGGACCAATTAAAACCCAAGGTGTTCTTTTTGACAGCCACAATGTTGGATGTGCATTGTCCTGCAAAAAAAATAATCCCTTTGGTCAACTTTCCACGGAGTTTCATCTTAATTGCCTTTTTCAGCTGGTCCAGGAGGTTAGCATATTATTGTCCGGTGATACTAGAGCCCTGAGGTAGGTAGTCCACCAACAGAATACCTTCTTTGTCCCAGAAAACGGACGCCATGACTTTTTTGGCCGATTTCTGGGTTCAGAACTTCTTTGGCCGCGGGGACCGACTGTGGCGCCATCCCTTTGACTGTTCCTTGGTATTAGGATCATAGATGTGGAGCCAGGTTTCATCCTTAGTCACTAACCTAGCCAAAAAGTCCTGTGCAGCTTCAAAATGGGCCAAAACGGCTTTGGATGCTTCAACTCTTTCCTTCTTCTGATCACTGTCCAAACATTTTGGCACCCACTTCGCTGAAAGTTTGTGCATGTCTAGGATAGTGGTGATAACAAACGCAACACGCTTCCGTGAGATGTTAAGTATCTGTGCTATCTTTTTTGCGTTTATTCGCTGGTCCTCAATAATCAGCTCATGGACAGCATCGCAGGTTGCCGGGTCAGTTGAGGTTGGGGGGCGCCCACTGCGGGGGTCATCTTCAACGGCTAAATGCCCAGTCTTGAAACAAGATATCCAGGTTTTGACAGTGCCGTAGGAAGGACACTTCTCCCCCAGTGTTTGTGACATCTCAGTGTGAATGTCCTTTGCTGACTTTCCCTTGAGAAACAAAAACTTAATGACGGCCCATAACTCCAGCGACGTAAAACTTGCTTGTGCCTTTGCCATCACAGCTTCTCACTAAAAGAAAAAAAAGTTTTAAGAAAGACCTGATATTTGCACAGTTACATACTAAGAGATTAGGCTGTCATTTGCCCCCACACTCATTTTTCTATTTTATCTGGAAGGGAGGGACTTCTCAGCACCCCCTCATACATTGTCACCCCATAAGGTCTGGGGATGTTACCCATTAAACTGATGTACAGAGCAGTTGAGACAAGAGCTGAAGTGGCTCTCATGCTGTGCAATCAACTAAGAAGCATTTACAGAGCATCAGGCCTAAAACATGAGCAGTTCTTCAGAGACAGTCCTCCTGGGTCTGTTTACATTGACTGACCCAATTTCTAAACCTTTCTGTTGTACTAAAGTTGTTTTTATGACTTTAAATCTCTTCTTTCCATTTGGGAATCAGTTGATGCTGATAAGTCTGTTTCTGTGGTGGTGGCCACGAGAGACTAGAAACTTTCATTAAGGACATTATTGTTGTGCTAATGTTCAAATCCAGAAACTGTTGATGTAACCTGTTTTGCTGAACACATTAAAAACAATTCCTGAGCCCTGTTCAGTATTAATTAGGCTCCCCACTAATAATCTTAGTGGAACAGTAAGGTTCAGCATCTTTTCAACCTGTCAGCTTGGGTCTGGTATGCTTTGGTGCTGATGGTTAAGGTACCAGATATGCTACTGAAGGAATTATTATTATTACACACTATTTATATAGTACTGACATATTAAGTGGTGCTTCAAATAATCATGTCACTAGCAGTCCTGCAAAGGGGCTCACAATCTAATGTTGCTACCGTAGTCATGTGTCTTTAACATAGATATATTTTTTGGTGAAACCAGTTAATCTAAATGCATATTTTTGGATTCTGGGAGGAGACTGGAGCACTCAGAGGAACCCCATGCAAGCACAGTGAGAACATGCATACTCCAGAGAGATGGTGCCCTGCCCAAGATTCGAACCTGGGACCTAGCCCTGGAAAGGCCAGAATGCTAGCCACTAAGCCACTGTGCTCCCCAGTTAACATTAGGGATAAGGTCAGCGGTTAAATTGAAGTTATCATCAAAAGTTAGACTGTGTTACAAGTGAACATAAAGGCAATTTTATTTGAAACAGGTTCAGAATGTGTTGGCAGCCCATTCATTTTGAAGAGGCTGGATTTACACACACACATTAATGCATTTGCGTCAACATACTGCACATGTGGGGCGATCTTGCCAAACTTGCAACCTGTCTTGCAATCTTTCTTACTGTTTTGTTGTCTTGGCAAAACTGGTGATTTTACCCTTTAACGCAGGGAGACCTTTGTTCTGGGTGCCTTTTGAAATAGTATTTTTATTTGTTGATACCAGTTCCAATCACTGCAACCAATATACACTAATGACATTAACTAGACAGTAAAAAGAAGATTACAGTAACTAAAAATTATTGCACCATGCACTGATCCCAAAATTCTCCCAACTTCCTTTTCCTCTTTGTGAAACTAATAATATTTGGGGTAAAAAATTTGAGTGTGAAAGCTCTCACTGTTCTTAAAGCTGCTGCATCTTCTTAGGGGTGAGTGAAACTGAGAGTTGCATTGGGCTTTAAATGGCTCCTGAGAGTTAAAGAAGCTCCTTTCAAGTATCCTGGATCTGTTCTTGTTTCAGAAAACATCTCCTCATTAGCCTCATTATTTTACATTTTTGCACAGAAAGAAAGGAAAAAACAACAAAGTAAAGTAAAAAAATGAAAAGTAACAGCTACATGCACAGACTAAATAAAGAAACAAAGAGATTTGTTTTTTTTTTTTGTTTTTTTTTAATTTAAGCTTAAGAAGTCTTGTAAGCTAAAATTGAGGCTTAAGGAATGTGATAGTAAGTTAATCAAAATACCTCTGCTCATTTACAGTCCATAAAACGATATTTACATACCATCAGGCTGACAGCCCTCTGTTTGCCTTCATTAGAAGCAGCAGTGAGTCAGACATGTAGACAGTGGTCAGAGGCTGCCCACTGTGATCATACAGAGCCACCATCAGAAACTTTCTGGGCTAGGTAAAGTTCCTGGTTGCCCCTTCCTCATGTCTAAAAGTTCTAGCTCAAAGGTCAAGCTTCTTTGATACAGAAATACCCCTTGTACCCCTGATAGCGATCATGGTACATATAAGTTCTTACAATTATTGTTTACCTTTCCATCCTAGTGGTTGGTAAAGTAAGTTGGTAAGTAAACTTCATTGGGTATACTTCAGTTTGGGTATGTCATTTGGACTACCACCTTGAACCAAAAAGAGGCCTGTTCAAAGAACACTACTTCAGACATTCTAATTCTTGCAGAATTATATCTGAACACAAAAATTTTATATTACATCTTACCTATCCTTTATTTTGTTCTTTTATGTCTGCCTGCAGTATGTATCTTGCGTTCATGTGTTTATTTGTACCTGCCGTTTTGCTTTTTTGAACTGGAGATCAAAAAGATGTAAGACAAATGTTTGAAAGAAGCAACTAGTGGTATTGAATATTTTTATTGAAACTGCAGAATTTTACTGTATCTAAAGAAAATTAAATTAACAAATCACACTACAAGCCATCCAAACATATCACTCTACAACAAACAGAAAAAAAAAATGGAAAGACAAAAACATTGATACAAAATATGTTGATGTCATGCTGCTTTATTTAGTTGGCCTACTTTTTCAATATAGTAACCCCCATGGCAATATTACTGTCCACATCAGATAGAGCATGACGGCTAATTAGTACACTCTTCACAAAGCATTGGCAAGGCAAAACAAACCATATTTTCTCCTGACATCTCTTTGCGCACCCATTAAGTGCAATGTCACCACTAGGGGGAAGACATTTATTATCTTCTTTTAGAACATGTTGCACAATAAAGACAGATCATTAATGGTAAGCAGGTCATTTTATTATAAATATGGGGCTATGTTTATTTACTATTTTATATTGAAACTTTTTATTGAGACATTACCAGGTACAGAAAATAAATAACAAAACTTGCCCATATTAACAAAAAAAACATTTCCAGTGGTACAGCTAGCATAATGTTGTAGTGGCAGTTACAAGGAATTCACATCCAACCTGTAACCCGGGATGTCCCAGTAACATTTTATAACTTTTTTAGGGAAAACATTTGGGGTATATAAAAAGAAAAAAAAAAGGGAAAAAAGAAAAGTAAAAGAAAAATCGGGGGGGGAGGGAAGTGAAAAGGGGGTAGCACAGGCACATCAGCATTGCACAGCAAACCATACATTGAAACAGAAAATTATGGTATAAGGTTCAGAAAAAACATGATCAGCTTGACTCTACGGCTCTTTCAGGGACAGTGTAACAAAAGAGGGGGTGGTAATAAACTGGATCCAATAGAAGCAGGTACTGTTAAACTTTTCAGATTTACAGTGGACATATCTTCTATATGATATATGTCCTGGACCCCATTAAGCCATTTACCAACAGTAGGCAGTGTTTCGCTCTTCCAACAGGAAGGATGCATTCAGTAAATGCCTCAATAGGTATGTCTTATAACATTTCTTGGACATGTCAGTGATATGTAACAGTACCATTTCCAGTTTACCTCGAATGTCAATTGAGGTGAGATCCTGGGTAAGTTTTGCTACCGCTTCCCGGAAAGTCAAGCCAATTTCAGGCATTCCCAAAATATATGGAGTAAGGTGCCACGGGCTCTCTTACACCTCCAACACATGGGGTCGACCTGAGTGTACATTTTCGCCAACTGAATAGTTGTCCTATACCACCTGGTAACTAATGTATAATTAATTTCTTGGTACTTGTTACAGACTGAGGCCTTGTGGCCAAAGTGTAACATCGTCTCCCTCTAGTGAGTTGTGAATGTAAGACCCAATTCCTCCTCCCACTTTGCCACAAAAGGTGGTGTTTCTTCCGATAACATTGAGATAAGATTATGGTAGGCACAGGACAAGGTACCTCTCAGGCTAGTTTGGGAAGAACAGTGTAGCTCCAAAAGAAGCAGTGGATGGTTGAACTGAGAGGGAGGAGGAAGGGATCTGATAAAGTATGTCAGTTAAATGGTTATCCATGTATTTATTCCTGGTAGGATTAAACCCATACTGGGTTTGCAATTCCATACAGGGAACCTAGGCATTGTTTCATAGAAAGTGTTTTGCTCTGTAGATCTCTTTGGAGCGCCAAGCGTGGAATATCGGGTCAGTGTTCCCAGTTGGGAAATCAGGGTGTCCTAATATCGGGGATAAAGGGGATGGAAAGGGCAGGACCCCGTGATAGCAGCTAATGTGGGGCCTGTTAGCGGATGTTTGGCCAATTTAGCTTTAGCTTGTGGGGGAGCCTAGGCCACAGTCTCCAGTGGAATTTTCGAGAGCTCATTTTCCAGTGTGACCCAAAGCTTCCTCTGTTTATTGGTGCACCAGTCTATTACCCTGGCAAGGTGTACCGCTCTATGATAAAGTACCGGGTCAGGGAATGCCATTCCCCCATGCACCTTAGGTAATCTGAGTATTTTCGAGAATATTCTAGGGGTATCCGGGAACCAGATAAACTTGGTGAATTCGGCCTTGAAGGCAGAAAGTATATGTAGAGGTACTCTTACCGGGAGGGCAAGAAGAAGGTATAGTAAATGAGGCATTATATTCATCTTTAAAATATTGATACATCCCAAACCAGGGAAAAGTCCTCTGCCTCCATCTATGAAGGTCTAAGCGGATTTCATTAAGTAAAGAGACAAAATTCAGCTCCACTACTTTTGTAATCCAGGATTCTGAGTGCCTAAGTATGTTATAGAAGAGGTGGCCCAATTAAATGGAAAATTAGCGGATAGGAGCCTGTGTTTATCCTGGGGAATGGATACTTTAAGGCTTCCCATTTCTGCAGATTAATTTTGTAGTTTGACACTTCAGCATATTTCTCAAATTCTGCAAGCAAATTTGGTACTGATATATGTGGTGAGCAGAGGTAAAA
This sequence comes from Pyxicephalus adspersus, assembly GCF_032062135.1. Lineage (NCBI taxonomy): Eukaryota > Metazoa > Chordata > Amphibia > Anura > Pyxicephalidae > Pyxicephalus > Pyxicephalus adspersus. The sequence goes on along the minus strand of NC_092860.1, from coordinate 127,841,935 downwards.
GAGTCATCTGCGTAAGCAGAGACTTTGTGTTCAACTGGTCCTATTTTGACACCTTGTATATCGGCATTGGAACGAATATGGTGCAGAGACAGTTCTATAGTGAGAATAAAAAGTATGGGTGAAAGAGGACAGTTCTGTCTCGTTCCATTCAATATATTAAAGACCTCTGACAGTTCTCCATTGATCCTAATTCTTGCGGTTGGTACTGTGTATATTGCTTTAATCCACTGCTGGTGATCAGGAAGACCCAAATGTTGCAAGGTTACCTGGAGAAACTGCCAACTAACCCTGTCGAAGGCCTTTTCCACGTCTGTAGACAAAAGCAATAAAGGCATTCTTGAGTGAACAATATCAATAATGTGCAGTGTTCTAATCATATTATCTCTGGCTTCATGGGGTGGGAGAAACCCACTCTGATCTGGACCAATTATTCCGTTGAGCACAGGTGCTAATCTGTGAGCTAAAATGGCGGTGAAAAGTTTAAGGTCACTGTTTAATAGAGAAATTGGCCGATAACTGGTGATGATTGCGGGTCCTTTCCTGGTTTCAAAATAACTGAGATATGCGCTGAGAGAGTATCGGACAGTGGCAAATGCCCCTGCACTATGGCGTTGTAGGTTTCAACTAGGTGGGGGCCAAGCGTGTCTACATACTTCTTATAGTACGTCAGGGTAAACCCATCTGGGCCCGGTGCCTAACCCGAAGCTGTTTGAGAGACAGCAGATTTAAGCTCTGCTAGAGTGATTGGCTTGTCCAGCATGTCACTGGTTTCAGCTGACACCTGTGGAAGCCCTGACTGCTCAAGGTAATTTATAGCGCGGGCCAAGCTAGGGTCCCCCCGACTTCCATCACTCCCTGAGTAAAGATTGTAGAGACGATGGTAAAAAATGTGAATGGATTGGGCGATATCAGAGTTAGCATGCACTATATTATCCGCAACGTCCTTGATACTGGAGATGTAAATCGTAGCCAGTTTCTCCTTTAATGCTTTGGCCAGCGCTTTCCTGCAGTGTCCTGAATGTTCATAGTAGTATCTGCGGCACTTAAGGTGTTAATTTGCTTACGGGCATTCAATAATTGAGCTTCTAGGTCATCATTTGTGCCGGGTCCCCAACTGATGTACCTCCGACAGAAGAGAATTCAACTTCTCAGACCTTTGCCTTTTCAACCTGCTGCCCTGTTGGACAAATAGGCCCCTGATATAACATTTATGGGCTTCCCACGCATGGAATAGAATCTCAGTGAAATCTTTATTGACCGAGCAAAAGGATTGAATCTCTTCCCTAATCTATTCTGAGAATTCCGGTGTCTCCAGCAACAGATCATTAGGTCTCTAGGTAGCAGACCTTACCACATTGTGGGTAACCTCCATCATAATAGATATGGGGTCTGGTCTGAAAAAGAGATTACACCGATATCTGTGGATTGTATTTTGGAGAGGGAATGATGGGATATCAGGAAAAAGTCTATTCTAGAGTAGGACTTGTGGACCGTTGAGGTCTTTGGTGGTAGGGTGGTGGATCATCCAGATATGAAATAATTGATGATCATGTAGAAGGGTTTATGGAACGAGAAGGGTAGGTGGGAGCGGCCTCTGGATGTATCAGCTTGTGGATTCAATACAATATTAAAGCCCCCTCCCAGTATAGTTGTGTCAACTTTAAATTCCCCCACTATAGTCAGAACTTTGTCTAAAAAGGCAACTTGATTGGTTTTAGGTAGGTATGAGGTAGGAGAGTCTATTTTCCCCTGCATTAGAATAAATTTGCCTTCTGGGTCAGTTTTAATAACTTTTTAGTTGACATGTTGCCTGAAAGAGTCAAGCTCTTTCTTCACAGTACTTTCCATCTGCTGCACTAGAGAAGCCATGTCTTCCTTTGTAGGAAGAAAATGGAGCAGTGCTTGTAATTCAGCAGGCAGGTGATGTTGGGTAATCGTGGTGGTGAGGGAAAGGAAGCAGGAGACAAGCCTGACTCATGTAGCTGTTGAGAAGGAGGCAAGTGCACGAGCGCCATCTTGTCTGGTGAGTCTGCGGAGTGCTCAGGCTGCTCCGGGGAAAAAAACTTAAGTAGACTTGCTTTTTCAGCGGTTTTTTTCGCTCCCTTTGATTTCCGGGACTTAGTCATTCATGGTAGGGTGCGGTGTGAAGGGATTAGCCAGCTAAGCCTGCAAATATCGTCCTGGAAGCTGCAGAGCTATTGCTGCATCCTGCTTACTCCTCCATTGCGTAGCCATGCCCCCATTTATTTACTATATGTGTGACCATAAGCAACCAATCAGAACTCAGCTTTAGGTTCAGCTACATTATACTTAGAAAAGTGAAAGTTAATATGTTTCGAGCAGATGGCTGCTTTCTTTCATTTTCATGAAAATCAGATATAACATTTGCTTTTACAACATGAAATGTGAGCGTACCATATTGTGCAAACCCAGATACAGTCCAAGCTGATTAGGGTAAACGTAGACATAGAAAGAAAAGAAAAAGCTGATATACTGATAATGTAAATCTACATTTATGTTTGTTTTTTCAATATACTTACCTTTGAGATTTATTAGGAAAACTTTTTAAGTATTTCTACACCTCATAATATTGTACTTTCAGCACCTATATACTATACTAAACTTACTATACAATTATCTCACAACGAATACATTTTTGAACCCTTATTGTGTTTATTTTATTTTGTCTTGGTAATTAAGTTTTAATTAAAGTACATCTGTATAATATGGTTTTTATTTATATTTTTGTTAAACCAGTATAAGTCCCCTGAGGAAGCCTTATAGGTGAAACGCATAGGGAATTCAGACAAGACTGTTAATTTGTCTTTCTGACCACTTGTTAATTCATTAACACGGGCTCATTCAATCACTGTTCAGTATAGAAAGACTATGTTGAGCTTAAGCAGCATAGGAGAACTATGTTAAGTTCAGAATTGTAAATATCAAGTGAACAATACATTTACTTTTACTGCCATAAAAAGCCGCTTTTTCTTTTCTTTTCTTTCTATGTTTACAAATAGGCTTGGCACTGTATTTTCTCTGCATCATAATTGACCCTCCCTTTAGCTCAACAAAATTTCTTATAGTGTAATTGTAGAATTGATTGATTTTTTTCCGAAAACTGAGAAGCAATGACATTGCAAACAGTCTAGCAAAGGTTGTAATACAGTAAAAGGCCCCTTGCTCCAGAGAGCTCGTAGGGGCCCTACTGGTCACTGGAAGAAGCAGACCTGCAGATGTAGCTGGTGACAGCTCACTCCATACTTGCTGCCGCTTGTAAAACAAAAGTTGGCAAAGGAAACTTTCTACTACTTGTCCCTACCAGGCCCTAACAAAAACATAATGTAATGCAGAACCAATTTGCAATCATCTGCTCAGCTATCACTGTCTAAATCTACAGCTCTTCTGCAGGAGGGATCTGTATCCAAGGATAGATCTTGTATTGAGACCTGGGTCTGCACTGAGGGGGCCTGTCACTGGGAGTGGATATTGAAATTTTGGGGATCTGTCACTAAGTGGGAGTCTGCCATTTGGGAGAGTGTGCTAATGGGGAATCCGCACTGAGGGAGAGACTGCACTGAGAAGGGATCTCCTCCGGGTAAGGGTCTGCACTAAGGGGAACATGTTTGCCATTGAGGAGGAGTGTGTGCTATAAAGGGGAGTCTGTACTAAGGTTGGCTGACACTCGGGAGGGGAATGGTATTGTGGGGGTCTGTCACTTGTGGGGCATCAGTCATTGAGGAGTATGACCTGAGCTGCAAGTGTACATGGTGTAGGGTAGCAGAGAACGTGGTTAAGGCCAATACCCAAACTCCACAATAAGGTATGTAGGTTTTACTCTATACAGATGCATTCATAATATTATTTTTCATTATGTTTATTTAAATATTTCTCATTTTCATACAGGCTTGTGTGTACTATGGGTCAGTAATTTTTTTCATAAAACACGAAACATCAAAAATAATCTCCAGCTATCCCCTTAGTCTTGCACAGTTGTACATGCTCTTCTCCTCTCCTGAACTGAAATTGCTTATTACCGTACTGCACACACCCAGCTTCTCACAGTGTTGCTGCATTAGGTCAAAAATAGCATGCCTTGTTTTTTGCCTGGGGAACAACAGGCATAATCTAGTCCTTTCCTCCCCAATTGAATAGTCCCTGTCTTTCCCCATCTTTTATTGGTTTTCATGTTTTAATCATGAAGGCTCAGCATTGCATGTGGCCATTGCTAGTGCTTCCAATCTGCATGCACAGAACCTGCCAGTCTCTCCACCATCTGTTTTTCCTCCATCACAAGGACACACTGATGATGTCACTGGTTTAAAAATCAGGTATGTAATGAAAATGAAAGGTTTGTTAAGTAATTTCATTAGCATTTCATGAGGAAGGAAATAGGAAAGGAAAATATTAGTAGATTAAACGCTTTCAATAGCATTTAGCTATTTCAAATCTAAATAAATACTGTATAAACAAGCTGAAAATCAAAAAAATTATTTGGAAACCCTATAAAAGAAAGTAGAATTAATGACCAGTAAACTGCAAGCTGCTTTTTAAACGTTTTTGATTTATTTGAAATTGTTAAAGAAAATAGACATAATAATTACAAAGTATAAGTTGCAGTAAAGAAGTCACAGAAGAAACCACTACATTTACCAAATGCAAGTAGTTGATAAGGGTATACACAGTATCATGGGTTAAAAATTGGGGCTGACATATTTAACTTGTCATCACTACTAAATGTAAATCTTAGTTTTTTACTGCACTGTGTAATATAAACAAGTTACATTTTTTAAAATAAAATCCTAATTATATGTTTGTTTTTTAGCTTCTCAGGGCATCCACTTTCATTTTAAATGCTAGCATTGCATCAAAGTGCATGGATTTTCTCAAGGTTACATTCTTCATGAATACAGCAGTACAATGCCATCATAATGTGTGTTGTAAAATCTACTTGTAGTCTCAAAAAAAAGTGACGGGGTAACAACAGAAAAGCTTAAGTGTGAAACAGGGACAGGGTGTTGCCAACACATAACAGGAAATCCTTGAACAGGAATCTTCATGGCAGGAGCACCAGCTGGTATTTTATTTTTAACGACTTAGCTTACATATAATTTACATTCTTAATGAGCCTTGTGCACAGGGTTGTTCACCCATACACACTGCTAGCAAACTTTTTGGTGAAAATATGGATTCATGATTCACATATTTTGCAATACATGTTCAAGCTGTCAGGGTATCTCCTCTCCAGTCAGCCCTGCTGTACTAGCAAATGCTTATATATAATACACTTAGTGTACTTAAAATCTGTTCACTGATGCAAAAACGCTGAAGACATGTCTGTGCTAAAGACCAAACAGTGTTCATAATGTATATGTAACATGTGAGTGAGGCAAGGGTTGTGTCATAGAGGATATGATACTAAAAATCCATCAAAGAATGACTAAGAAAAAAAATAAAATAATTGAAATAAATTCATGTACAATAAGCCCTATAAACAGCTTTGAAAACATACTGGTGCTCAAGGTTAAGCCTCCAAACCACAAATTTCAGGCACTGAGATTATGCAAAGCTCTCCTTTATCTAGAGCAGTGTTTCTCAACCAGGGCTCATTGGAATCCCAGGGTTCCTCCAGAGATTTATAGGGGTTCCTTATGCAATGAGCAGTTTGTACTTCCCATGTCAGTTTATCTGACACCGATGATCTGTTTGCTTGTCTGTAAGTGACATTTTTCCCACTGGCCAACAATGTAAGAGTCACTCTTTCTACTGACCACTGCACTAATATACTGTGACCTGTGGATATTTGTATCTTAATCTGGGGAGTCCAATACAAAGAAATATTTATAAAATAAATATAATATTATATATAAATATATATATATATATATATATATATATATATAATATACATGCTACTGTACTGTTATATTACAGATTTTACTATTTTTAACAGATTTTTGTGTTTTTTTATTTAAAGTTTATGATTAAGTTTATTAAACATAGGACATATTTCGGTGAGTTATGCCTAAGAATTATAGGCCTACAATGTAAAATAAATTTCCATGCAAACAATTGTAACGCTTTTTGCGTGAAAATACAGTCAGAAGTAGAATGCTATTGGGGGGTAAAGCATTTTCACAATGGCCTTCCAGGGGTTACAGGGATGTCAGGATGCTCCAAACTAGAGAAACATATACATGCATATGCCCAAAATTGTGTCTAAAGTATATCTACTACATAAATCTTTATACTACTGCTCATGCTTACCCTCATGGTTGTGTGTCCTTTCTGAACACAATTGACCTCCGGCATGTAGGAAGATATAACTCCTCAATCATGACCTTACACACAAAAAGGTCCGTAATGTTATGAGAGGATCTCCATGAGTCAAGTCTCTATGTACTAAAGGCCTCTCTACTAAATTCTGCAGAACTGAGGCTAATCATATTTTCACATCTTTATCCAGTCACATATTACAGTTGAAATCACATTTATATATATATGTATGTGTCCACCCAATATTTATTATACTTTCCTAATTAATGTTGAGAGATGAGTTGGAGACAACCTTCAATGCACTGCCAAATTCTTCATAACACAATGGTCTTCATAACACAATGGTCACAATCTAACTATGGAAAGTACAGTGGAATGACTGAGGACTATCATGACTGTATTTAAAGCAACCATTTGAAAAACTCAGAGAGACTCATGGAAACTTAACATCACCTATCCTTACTGCTTTGTACATAACAGGATTTGCCAAAGAGACCCTTAATAAAAAGCCATGTCTTCCTAAGATGACAATGCCTACAGCAAGCTAGGATTTGATTACTTATTTCTGGCATTTATGATACTGCTTCACTGACATCTTAATATGTCAATGTAATAGTCTAGATGCTAAATGATGCTACTCTATTTCCTTTTATTTTCTATAAAAAAACAGACTCAGCTTTATTTGCACTAGTCTCAATTACATAGGATAGAACTATTTATACTTCTTACACTTGTATACTATATGTCATGCTGTAGGCACTAATTTTCTGCTGTAAGACTTTCTGGCTAATCCAAATCCAAATATAAATTTTGCAACTAAAAGTATCTATCTTTATTTTAGATTCCACTGTTTTTCCCAGTCTCAGCCTAATCCATAGTATATAGAGAATTATGCAATTTTAATATAAAGACACATTGAAGGTTATTATATTAGCAATACCTAAACCTAATCCAATTATTTTTTAATTATATAGCTTTTTTTTGTTAGACAGACCTATTTAAAGTTTCTGTACTTACAGAAAAACATAAGTCAAACTGCCAGTAGGATTGTAACAGCTCAGGCTCACCGAATGATGGGCAATTAAAATGATGTACTGCATGATTACATTTCATGTGCACTTCACAATCATTTTGAATAATGATGTTCCTCTTATGGGTGATGATGATATAGGAAGTGTTGATTTCAAGAATGTCTATCTGCAGAGCTAAAATTACCAGAGACGGTATCTGCACGATTCTGTATCAGGAAATCAGCATTATTCCTCAGATATTGTCACTTGTCTCTAGCATATCGGAAGGATGATTAGGCTTTTAAATTCTTTGATCATTCCAGAAAAATAGAGATAGAGGCATAATTACTGTAGAAAAAGTTTATTGCAACTCCTGATTGGATCTGTATGTGTAATGCTTCCTGTGTAAATTCTTAAAGTGTGAAATATTTAAAAGGAAATTTTAAGGTCATTCTATATCATTTGGGGTTTTAACAAAAGTTGCAACTTACAAAACACAATTATAGTTTTGTGAATGTTTAAAAAAATGTTGTAACAAAACTTATTAATACTGGGGTAGGTCTCTAATATGTTCTTTTATTGCCTATAGGAATTCCATAAGCAACATCTTTTCACTAGCCCCGATGCAGTACGCTGATTCTAGGTGGAAAGTTGTGCGAATATCAAAATGCCAAAGTAGGCAAGTGTCAGTCTGATGGAGTGGACATTCCTAAATAGACTGTATTTGCGTGTACGGCACTCTAGGTAATGCCCACATGTAATGCTATGCTACTATGATAAAAAATAACTGAAAGAAAAAAAAATAAAGGGGCAGAGCAAGGCCATTTGGGCGAGGGAGGAAAAGGCTAGATGATGTTTGATGTCCTTTAGCCAAAGAATAAGACTAAGTAATAAGAATAAGTTCTATCTGACTGCAACTTCTAATGCACATTTTAAGAAGCTCCAAGTGTGCAGCAAGATCACAATAAGCAATTTCAATACAGGGAAAGAACATGTAAAAGTTTATAGGCTGGAGGAGAAGGCTAAATGTACAATGTAAGTGGAAAAAATAGAACCTGATATCTGCAGGCAAAACTTGGAAGTCTTGATAGTATACTCTTGGATTTCCTAAGTTATTGGAAGCCAAAAGATAATCCATCAAATTCTAAAAAATATATTTGTAAATGACAAATGTTCATTATTTGAATTTTAGGTTACACAAGAACCATATTTCATTGAAAATTTGGTCATCAAATTATTCACCTGATTAAATATAATGCAAGGAAGGCCCAAACCGATGCTAATGCAGTTACAAACACAGCAAGGTTTACTGGGCTGAACACTATGTGAGCTTTTTTTATATTTCTATATTAAGATAGTCTGTGCTTAGAGGGAACAAAGAGTTGTGGATGGGGATGAATAGCAGAGCATACGATTTGCAGAATATTTATCATTGTCCCATACCCACATAGGGTGGTAAATTAAGGGATTAGTTATGTCTTTGTAGGCATTTGATAAAGCCATAAAAAGGCTTTATGAGAAATCAGGTCCGTTTTAACGCATTCCAAAGAACCAGAGAAGAGGAATGAGCAAGGCTGAATGAACATGGCTATATGAGAATAAATTAGGTTACAAGGCTTTGTGTATTGCCTAGAACATTTTAAGCTTCTTCCTGATGTGGATAACATAGCACCACCTTTAGAATGTGCCATTTAGTGTGATTTCACAGAGCAGTCAACAACAACTACAAATTACATTTGCATAGGCTAGAACATCAGTGGAACTTTTCTACTGCCAGAGCTCTCTTTGGCAGGTGAACAGGGGTTTGACGATATGGCACAATGATCACATTGAATGTAAATATGGTTCATGTAACTCAACATTATATGAAGCTAACCTGTGACAAGCCGAATGCTTGCAGCTGCTACCTTTACATTACGGAGTAAATCACACATCTGTTAGCCTGTTTCTACGTTCCTTTGTTTTAAAAAGAGAATCTATGAATAAAGTAAAACTGTACAGGGGGAATGGAGGTTGTCATTGCTTATCTTCTTATGAAAGTACTAATTGCTTGGCTATAATTCGGTCTTATATCCTTGAATATTTTTTTTTTACCCTGCACAAGCATACACATCAAGTAAGTCAGAGTAATATCATAAGTCCTCAAGTGAATACTTGTCCTATGTTGGTGATATAAGGTACAGAATTTAGATCAGTATCACTAGCAACCTTTTTACTCAGAAGAACCCTTGAGTTATTTTTCAGGTCTTGGAGAGCACTTGCTTTAGCATGACCATTCAGTTGAAGATATAAGAAAAAAAAGGAAAAATGTAACATACCTAGAGTATGTGACACCCTAGGGAGATAATTTTTACCATCCGATTGCTCTATTTGAAAATATCTTTGCAATTATAATCACAGAACTATAATGCCCAGAAAAATGCTAAGAGTACTATACATTGTTGGTGAAGAGTCTGCTTACATTGTGGACAGTGAAATAGATCTCCCCATACATTGCAAAAGTGGAAAGTTGATTTCTTCCATCTATGTTTAATTTCCTTTATGTCTCATAGTGTCCATCATATTGGGGTTTAATTTGAACAATGAACTGAATGCCACCCTTACATACAGCTAAAAGGATAATGTTGCTTGGTCTGTTAAGTGTCATTATGCAGGCATAATCAGATGAGAGGTCAATCAGCAACTGCTCAAGGAACCCGAGCACTAGGAATTTAAGTTTTGGTGAGATACTTTTTAAGGATTAACAACTTCTAATGGGATGGAGACACTGCAACTTTCCTCATCAGAACATTGAAAGTACACCAAGTGGTTATAATAAACCATACCTGCCCCCCCCCCCCCATTTAGGAATTAGTTTTATTTAGGAATAGGGCATAGAACTACAGTAATGATGCTAGGAGTATGACGCTGTTCAAGTCTATGTAAAGTTATTGTACCAGAGAGCATGCTGGAATGCAATATTAATACAGTGAGCGAAGCCACCACTGAGAGGTAATTAGGAAATTGGTTTCAATGGGGGAGGACGTTCTATGGGTAGATTAGGTTAAGAGGTTGATTGGTTTCTATAGGGAAAATGTAATTGTCCTCCAAGCTAAACCTCAAGGTAAAATGTATTAAGTAAATGTGAATAATGTAATTTTACCGCAATTAGTGGCTCTGGATTGGATAGTGAGTTGCAGTAACGCCTGCATTGAAGGTTATATATAAGTATTCAACCACCAATATGTTTATTTAGGATGTATTGCTAATGAGGAGTGGGGTAGTTTCTAGACAGAACAGTATTGCCAATAGATGTTTGCTGTATGAAAGACAGCTGGATATTGTATGTGATAGATTACAAATTACAGCTGTTTCACATGATATATGTATTACCGAATGCTGTGCTTTGCTTGTGTTCCCCTTAAAAATAAGAAATATCTAGAAATATGTTTAGGCCTGTAAATATTCATCCTGGGGTGTAAAATATATATTTTTCTTTTAGCTTGCATCTAGGTTTAATAATTTAGGGTAGAGGTCTTGTTTAAGTGTATTGAACTGAACCAGCTAATAGCATTTATGACCAAATAGTGTTGTGCTTTCATCGACTGCCGCTGCTCCAGCCTTCCCTGGACAGTCACATTAAATAAAGTAACATACTGCTTTAAAAAGGCTTGAAAGGAGGGAAACTGTCTGTACCATAGAGGATGTCATCTGATCAGTAATGAAAGCAGACAACCAAGTGGCCAGCTAATTTCAGAAAACATACATTTACTCTGTTCTATTACCAGCTTTATTCTCTGCGAGGGGAGAGTGGAAAAGCCACAGAGGAGATGCTCACAAATATCATGTATATATAATATAGGGGTTTAACTATTAGAACCTAAAGAGTAAGCATACCTTCATCTAAAGAACTGATATATTACTATAATAGCTGTCATCGGCCATAAAGAAAACCTGTCACAAAGCTGTGGATTCACACTCAGCATGTGATAAAATATGCTCAACATGCAAAAAGAGGTTATATTTAGCATAAAAAGCACATGTGAGAACTATACACAAGAGGACATGATATAGAAGTAATGATAGCTGAATTTAAAAGCAAACTTCTATTTCCACTGGTTGCACTAATCATATTAGCATCTCAACAACCAATATTAGAAAAAAAGTCATCCATAATATTCCCTTTAAATGTAAATGTTCTACTTTTAACTCATCCATATCCTTTAGAGGTGTTTACATCTCTGTTGAGCTCTGGTACCAAATAATCAGGTAGCCTACGGGTCTTGTGTAGGTAAAGGAGATATACAAAGGATTTGTTTGATACAGCATGACTCTATCGGCTCTATATTAAAACAGGGAATCAGACATTCCCATGTGGGAACTTCCAGGTCTATGTATTTCATGGCAGTAATTGATTCCCATGAGGGAATGTTTGAGAAAATATTGGATTCCCAGTTTTATAAATAGAGCCCTATATGTACAAAACACAGTATCTGAAGCTGTCTGTAGAGGTCTTTATTAGGAAACAGAATGACATTTTATATTCTGAAGACTGCAAGATAAGGAAGAGGTGAATTGGTATGTTTGGAAACCTGCTACAGATATCTAGATGTAGGAAAGAAGCTGATGTCTTTTAAAAGTACACTTCTTATTCCTTAAATTTTAAGTACACTTCTTACTTCTTTAAATATGGATCCTAAGGCTATATCTCAGTCTAAAGATCTAATATCTATTGGATTATATACATTTTTTGTATTGGATTTTTAGTCATTTACACTATGAGCAGCTGCCTCTTTAACAAAGGGGTACATGTCCATGTTTAGTTGTTTGACCACAAAATGGATAGAAGACCTCATCACTGTGCTGCAGCCTCTCTCTCTCATTACCAATAACTGAAACAGTAATAAAAAGTGTATATAAACCTTAGAACAAAATAATGATATATTGCTTGTTATTAGTCCTGTGTATTGTTGGTTAAATTAGTAATATGTCCAGGAGGATTACTTGGTTACTTGGCTGTGTGACAAGATTCTCTAATACGTTCTCAGGTGTCACAGCTGAAGGTCAGGTTGGTGTTTTCTTCTATTCGGTGGTCTTTACATTGAGACATGGTTTGGATGGAAACTTGATAGCATTGGTGGATGGTAGATTTGAGGAATGCTAGGAGACTACATTGTGGTGGAAAAACAAGAGAACACAGTATGAATGAAGATAAGAAGATGTAAGCAAGCTAAGATTGTGGTAAGGAAGAAAAAGAGGCCCAAAGAACAAATGACAAAAGTGGAGAAAGAAGGAATGATTAAAGGAGGCACTGAGAATGCATTGTACAGCAGGTTAGAAAGGGCCATGTCACACTAATGATGCTATTGTTAAAAAAAAAAATAACCCCCAACAGAATTGCTCTTCTTATTTACTCCTATGTATGTGTACCCCTATGGCCTTACCAAAGATATTGTGGTCTATCTCTGGTCCCTGGCTACAATTACATTAATGATTGGTCATTAAACCAATCTCAACCTCAACTAAACTCCTAATGAAGTAGACCAGATCTGCGAAATGCATGGAGTTTCAGATATACCATCCAATTTTTACTTACCAACTTGGAGAATAGCTAAACTACGTACTGGTAAGTACTTACAATTACCAGTAGAAATTTTTGGTTTGATCAAACTTTCTGTACTTACAATGCATTAGCAGAAAACATTTGTCAAGTGCCTCTATAGGCTTATTGATTGGTTTTGTTAAATTATTTATTTGTATATGTTCTGTCTATGTGAAATATGATCAATTTTAAATTGTTTTGTTAAAAAAATGGTTATAAGAAATTGCTGAATCTGGTACCTTGAAAACCCCTCTATCTAGTATGCATTGTTCCTTTTGGGAGCTTCTTCACTCCAATAGTAAAGTATACCCTTCCTGTAAATTCAGCTCTCTGGCTCCTGACTGAGATACAATTTTAATATGGCCAGTGAGGTAAAGATGTTCAGTAGGTAAAGCTGAGTTGTAGTTTGATGGTTCTGCTACAGCTGACATGTTGTGTTGTTTCTGGAGAAGACTTTGGAGAATAGGGAGTAACTGGTGTGGAGCTTGTGGTGTTCCACTGGGCGTTTTCTGTATTTTGGCCACAGAGATCAGATTGTAAGGAGTGACAGGCCATACTTTCCACCCAGAAAAACTAGTTGATCAGAGCACCCCTAATTTTACCACTCCATAGGCCCCAAAATCTGAAAGGTATCCAGTTTTTAATCTGAGTTCTCCATGATTCACTGCAGTCAAGTTTAACAAAACTTGCTCTATCAAAACTTTTATCAACGCTGACATTCAGATTTCAAAAGCAACTATACATTTTTTACATTTACTTACAGTATGATTCATCAGGCTTTTTGAAGACAGGGACTTTGCAGTGGGACTGTTCCTTTTGTATTAATGTATTGTAAACTATTTAATAGGAGTTTATACTGCTTAAATAAACTGGACCAGTGTGCTACATCTGAAATATGTAAAGCGAGCAGGCAGTATGTGTTTCGTGTATGTGTCAGGCTTAGGTTAACAACAAATTAACCTCCATACACAACCTTCTCCTTTCTAAGTCTCTGAACTTTCTGGCTCTCACTGAAACTTGGCTTTCCTCTTCTGACTCTACCTCTGCTGCTGCTCTCTCCTATGGAGGCCTGCACTTTACACATACCCTATTAGTCTGTCATTTGCAATCCCTATTTAATGTACAGCGCTGCGTAATATGTTGGCGCTATATAAATCCTGTTTAATAATAATAATAGGTTGGCAAAGTGTATTTTCATTTAAGTGACACTAAAGTGAATAGCAAATCCATTCCTTCCTTGTTGTGTTCTTGTATGTGTTCTATTAGTGACTGTGACAACTTTATATTCTTTACAGCTAACTGTGGCTAAAATTCATGCTCTGTCCAGAGAATGTCTTCCTTCGTAGCCATCCCATTTTGCTGGGACTAAATTGTAAACACCCACATCCATAATACTCAATGCAAGGGATTATGGGACATGTATTTCTCTTATAGACAGGAAAGTGACATTGCAGTCTCTCTGCTGCCCCATGGTCTTTAGCTATAAATGGTGAAACTATCAGTATTTTATGTACAGATTGGCTGCACAAACACTTTTTAAAGCAACCTTAAAGAACCTTTTTCAAAACTATATACAATATGCAAACACTATTGTGTGCTTATTGCTGTTTATTATTCCTAATGTGAGGCCTGTGACTTGGGTTTCCTTTAAATCCTGCCAAGATATCTGTCTCTTGTGATGATGTAAAGGGTCTATGGTCTAATTTATATGCCATAAAGCTATGTTGGGTGCAGTTCAATATATTGTTTCAAGTATCCAGAGAGATATCATATAGACAATAATAATAAAAGGTATTAGTTTATAGCTTTATGTTTAATAAGCAATACACATTTTAGAAGATTGGGCACTAAATCATATAAATATTGATTATACAATGTATACTAAGTCTTACATTAATATATTCACCAATCCCACATTGTCCTTTTAAATCCTCCCTAAAGCAGCTAGCACAGGTATGAAAAACATACAAAATTAAAAAATATACACTCATGAAAATGAATACCTAAATGCAAACCCATACCCAATGAAAACCATACACTCATTGTACTAGACTTCACACGCTTTCTGCTAGTGAAAGGATTTTATGGTTTCTATCCTTAATGGTTTCACCCTACCTTGATCAGGTGGAATGATGAATGTGTTATATAGGTTATCTATGTAAGTGCAATATTTTATGTATTCTGTGTTATATTTTATCCATGTGCAAATGGAAATTCCACTATGTGAGATTTTTATTACGTTAATATAAAATTATATATGAAGAAGGACCAATTTGACGGTTGTCCCCTAAAGGACATCTACAGTTTAGGTCCAATACAAGGGGAGCCTTTACAGTGAGAAGTTTATCATGATGTTTTTGTATTTAAGGGCATAGAAATATAACACTGAACATAGTAAACAAAACATGTTAGAACTGGTATCTAAAGGTGAGTAGAACAGGAAAAATCCAGATTTGTTTTGTTCAGAAATTCATGTAAATCTAGATACCTGCAGTGCAATTCTCCACTCCTGGGGGCATAGCAGCAGTTTCCTGTGTACCTGGGAGCACCCAGATATATAGTATACATCACTGGTGTGAAAAGGCCCTAATACTATTAAAAAAGCAAAAATACCTAAAAAATGACAATATTTAAAAGCAAACTACCAGTTGATAAATGCACCAGTTTAAAATATGACAATAGGTATTATAAAAAAAAATTGGACATTTGATGTACCATTGTCTTCTAAAACATTCTCCCACTCTAGGGCTTCTGTCAATTTTCATATAATTTATACATTCACTTTAAAGTGTCCTATAGTTACATAAAGTTTTGACATCACATCTGAATATAGTTCCAACACACAGGCTATAACATAAATGGAAAAGGGTCATTTTTACTTGGAAGAGTCTCTTACAAGAGATATGTTCTGGTGTAACCTGGAAAGCCGTTATAATTCTACTGAAAGCACATTGGGCATTAGCATTACACTAGAATAGTGTGGCATTTGTAGTAGGGGAATTGTTAAACCCTTCTTAGTGTGCGATTAAAGATTTGTGCTAGGCTGGATTATGTTAAGTGACTTAAAACTGCAAGCTGCAGTCAAGATTCTCAAGCTGTATTTTAGTAGTTAGTGTAATGGTTATGGCACTGGCAATCCTCTGTAGAGAGATTGCTCTTATTAATCAAATGGTCTCAGGAAAGAACTCCCTCATTGGTGATTCACAGCCACCCATCAGAATCAAAACTGCACAGGAAAAAAGATGACAAAATGGAGAGTTCATATGAAAGGCACTTTAGTTAATAAGGTTGTATGTGGTTGGGTAAAAAACACCATTTACATTGGAAGGGAGAACATTTTTTTTTCTTCTAACTTGTTTCTATAGTGTGGGATGGTTTTTATTACTCCCAGTGCCATCATAACCAGGCTTGTCAAAATATTGCAGGGGTGTTTGCTGCTATGAGGTCAGTCATTAGTGGTGTAGGCATTGTGTAGAATATCACGGATCCTGCTGGGCTCTTTTTTAAGTGCAACACCCTTTTTAAAAAAGAAAGGGTGCATTTTTGAATCAAGAATATATGGGAGCTCAGAGCCTCCCAGGATACCTACGTTACGCATCCCAGTAGGCTTTTGGCTGCTTCCTCTGTGCATGCCTGAGCATCTTGGGCATGTGCAGAAGCAGCCCTTTCATCAAAAAATTGTTGATCTCACCCATGCACAGTAAGATCTGCACTTTTTTCCCCAATCTACATCTCCCAATCTTGCCCCTGCACATTGCGTGATCAGGTGATGCAAGAAGAAGAACACGGAAGAAATGAGAAGATGTCAGCGCCTGGCACTCCCTCTGCGCTGGGCCAAAGACAGATACCGAGACGACGTGGGACTCGCTGGAAGAAACGGATTAGCTGCTCTGCGGGATTGAAGGTAAGTGTGATTTTTTTGTTTTAGGTTTACTTCTGTTTTAAGTAAACTTCACCATACTATTTAGATCTGTTTTACACCATGTGAAATTTTATGTATCTTCTACGGAGTGTATCATTTTTACATTGGATTTATTCTACTCAGATTTGGAGCTTCTGCCCTTATTGTAAATATTTTAGGATCTGTTAAAGCTTCTACTTCCACTACTTAATTCAGTGCTAGGACCACATGATAAAAGCTTCAAGTGTCACAGCCAAGAATACTCTAAACAGCCTTTTTTTAAGATGAAAAAAATCAGATTGGGGTGCTATTGTATTTAAAATCTTTTATCCACAAAATCCCTACCACCTCCGTCTAAGCCATCCACTTAGATCATCCTTACCTTACCTGCAAATAAAGATATACTCACTTACACACTATCTAGGTCCCTTGACAGTGCCACATCTGGGTGCAAGGGACTTCTGAGGTTCCCACCTGTCCTCTCTTGCTAACGCAACCCTGCTGTGTCCTCTTCTCTGTTTAAAAGGGGCCCAACTGTTGGACAGCCAATATGAAGTATTTCGGTAGGCAAAATGCAGTTAACTTGTTTGATAGCTTCCCCTGTCCTAAACTTTTCTAACTCCTTCTCCATGGATGCATATTTTACTGAGTTGAAATTAAACAAAAGTTAAGTTTTAATTGCCATGGATTATTATATATCTGAATTAATCCCAGGATCCTCATCTTCTTGCTGCTGTAATTGGTTTTCATTATTTCTTATCATGCTTATAGCCACCGGTTAAATTACTTGTGTGACACATGCCTTTAAACATTTATTGAAGGTCTCAGTGCAGTTAAACGTTGTAACAAAACCAATGTCCCTAAAGTTGTTAATATTGTACTTTACCAGCAGAGTCTGTACCTGAGCTTGTGTATGCCTGTCACTAGTTGTCACTCATTGTAAAACTTTTTAGGAGTTAAGTTTCTATTACTTAATGAGAACAAGGTATTGTTTTTAAGCAGGAACCTGGAAAATCTACCCTTTTTCTCAAATTCCTAGGTGCCTACGCACTCCTGTTTAACACCCTAATAGGAAAATATTTGCTGTGTGAGAGGTAATCCAGAGATTTCTAGAAACACAGAA
Source organism: Pyxicephalus adspersus (assembly GCF_032062135.1). NCBI lineage: Eukaryota > Metazoa > Chordata > Amphibia > Anura > Pyxicephalidae > Pyxicephalus > Pyxicephalus adspersus. Next base: position 127,824,044 of record NC_092860.1, on the reverse strand, counting down.
TATAATTAGGTAGTAAAGTTTTAAAGTAAAGATAACAGAAACTGTTTATCCAGTTATGTTCATAGGGTTTGGGATATCTTTATTTCCCTAGTGGTTGAACTTTATGGACGTATGTCTTAATATCTCAACCTAACTAACTATGTAACTTTGTATTATGCCATGAGATTTGGAGTGGGATATGGTATGTATCACTACTGTGCAGCTCATTGATATATTTGCTGGAAAGGAAGCTGTATCTAAGGACCCACAGTGCAAGGATCTGCCTACATTTACTACATGGATACTGCAGATATGTGCTTCATACACCTCTCCTGTTAATCTTTTGTTTTGGATAGATTGTAAAAGGGCCATGTTAAAATGGCTGTATGGGCCCCCACTGTGAAACTTACACCGTTTTTTGAACTGGTAACCTGTATTTTTGTCACAGGTACTGGAAAAAAGGGTTATGTTCTATGGCTTTGGAGAGAACTCTCACTTTCTGCTGTTTTTCTGTGAGAGGAAGTAAAACAATCTCCCAAATAGGACACAAATAATAAAAGAAAAACACTACCACTGTCTTTACTGTTTCCTACTGAATCTAAAACTTAAACATTGATTTTGCTTTACATATACCTTAAAGGATCTGCATTAAAGTTACAAACATGTCTCATGCTATCTTAGGGTTTATTATTAGATTCCCACTTTGCCTAGAAGAGGGGTCATGATTGAAAGCAAATAATATTCAATGTTGAATGTGTTAATGCTAGGTGAGAGCACATGGAATTTAATATAATACAATTACAGGAAAGAAGAAATCGGGTGTAAAATTAATTTCCAGAAAGGAGCATGATATATGCGTTTAAAAAGCTGGAATTGTGAGGTGAGATAGCATTATTTAATGAACAGCTAAATAAATAACATTTCACTAATGTGCAGTGAGCTGCTCTCAGGGAACAGAATCACAATCATGCAGTTCAATTTTATTTCATCAACCAAACTATCTATCATGGATCCTAATTACTTCAATCCACCGTAATTACAGCAGCCCTATTTCTCTAATGGCAAATGTTATAAATTACTACAAATATAAACTGAGTCGCATACCAGGCCCTCCAGCAATAATTTCCCTTAGGATGATCGCATAATGATGCCACTTTAAGGGAACTTCATTTTACAAGAGCTTCTAATTTTTGTGACACCTAAAATAAAGCATTGGAGATGAGTAAACTTTTTAGAATCAGTCATAAGGACACCCACTGCTCCCTGTTGAACCACTTTGCAGCATAAAAGATTTAGTAAATTCAAGATGTTTATGCTTTTGGATTTACTTGCATTGTTATTGTGTGACAATTACTTAATATAGCAGACTCCTCCAGGTACCTGTAAATCATCTCTGTTTTTTCTGGTGAATACTATCACACAATCTGTGGTGCTCTGCTTTGCAAATAGTGACCCTTCCCTATCCTAATTCTATCCCTCATCTGTTCAGCCACATGTTACTTGTTTTACTTAACGCTTCTGTCCACTAAATTAGAAGGGAAAATACAGAGTGGGACTGGGAAGGGCTATATTGTTCTGTACAATCATGCTCTCTGCCCATAATCTAAATAAAAAACCATAATTACCCACTAAAAGGAAGGTTGGAAAGTCTGTGACCTGTGCTGTGCAGCCAGCAGAGCTGGAGCCAAGAGCTCCTAAAATACTGGTGTCACTTGTTCTAGGCTCCTTCCCAAGTTTACTGCTGCCTAACTTTAACTTTTGAGTTAACATGAGGAGGTTGGCCTTATACAGGGCATGTGTCAAAGCTTGACATGCCTGGGCTCCTCAGCACCAATGTCATTATTCTTTCCTATCACAACCCCAGGGACATGGGGAGCTAAAACTACTATGAAAAAGGGGTGTTTTTGAACTATACCATAGGGGTCTTGTGAGCTGGGATGTATACTTTGCTGGCCCCTGGACTGTTTGTTACATACGGCTGACACCCACACTCTGTAAATTCCATACATCTGCTCTCTATATGTTACATATTTTGACGCCTGTACATTCCATACTCCTGATCTCTGAATCCAAGAAATTGGGCTGTACATTACTTCTTCTGGGGGTCTACACTCTGTATATCCTAAAGGTTGTATCTTCAACTCATAATCAAAGTGTTCAAGTAGTTGTTGACTATTTAAATGAAATTCATCTTGTATGTAGTCCAATACTATGTGAACTGTTTAAACTTTTCTCCTGCATTCATATTCGTAGCATCCATATAATCCTGCACTGTGCTTTCCATTCCTGGAATCTCTTGAAAGAAAGAAAGCTGTGCTTGAAACTTTTTTTGAAGGGGTGGCTGCACACAAACCACACCATGGAGGTTTTTCCCAGGTAAAGTAGGTGCCACACTAGGTTAAAAAAGCGTCCATTAAGAGTGTATACAATTTACATATATATATATATATGTACCCACCTGTTCCAGTACCCAGAATACTATCAGCATTTGACCCCTGCCTTACCCTACTACAAGCACAAATTCTAAAACTAAATGCTTTTACTTCTGCACTAATACAGGCTATCAGGAAATGGTGCCAGAAAGATTCATCATAATTCAAGCCAGTTTAACAGCATATTGTCAACAATAAGCAAATATCAATGCAATGCAATAAATACCAATGACAGGCAGATATTAATAAAGACTGTCAATTATTACTGATATGAACGCACATCTCAAGTTAGCAATGGCAGATGCTATAATGTTATCCTGGGAGGTTCTCTTAAACAGAAGAGTGTTGAGGTACAGTACTCCCATATTGCATTCCCAGAATATAAATACACACGTGATCTGTTGAAACATTTGTTCTGGCAGATTTTGATGCTGCTTTTAATTTATTTGCAAGTGATTATAAATAGAGAAGTAGTTGATTTTACAAATGTCTGTTCCCTGAACTTGTGCATTATAGTTGGTATGTCAGAAAAGTGATTGATCTCAGCAGTAATTGCTAATTAGAAAATAAAATATGTTCACATTTCTTCCTTTTTATACTTAATATTAACTTTTTACATTTCAGAAAAGCTTAACGCAAGACTTTAATAAAAAATTGCCATTTTTTTGTCAGTGGTTTATAAATCTTTTACTGATGATGATATAGTCTACATGCTAAATGAGTGCCTATTAAATTAATTCCATCCTAAGCTGTAGAACTGTAGAACGCCTTGTGGCTGAATAGGGCCGTTGTCATCTCACCTATCTTGGTACCCTGCTCTGGTCTCTTAAAGCAAATAGGTAAAATACAGAGAAGAATATTGAAAACAGATGCTTCCTGCATGAATTGGCCAAGGTTTGCTAAGATGCCGCACTGCCAATTGCATTTAAGCATTCTATCTTTGTGTGTGTGTGTGTGCTTTTTAACACTCTCCTGTATGGATTCTCCAAATTGCTTCCTTTGCCCTGGTAGAGGGCCTGAAAAGGCAGCCATTGGGCATAATAATGCAGGAGGCCATCAATTTGCTTTAAAAGCCAGAGTTACCAGCCCAAAGCAGACAGTACCCAGCACAAGTGCATGTACAGCAGCCAGGAATCCTTCCAGTAAAGGTAATAAAAACACAACAACACATTCGTTTTCTGTTTGGGATTACAGATCACTAAAACGTCATCTAAACTTTAACATGTTAATGTAATTTTTTTTTTAATTCCACAATTTTCATTGAATGGATATGATGATCCTGCTTGAAGGTCCTCATTCAGGCACTTGTGTTGTCACATTTCTTTTTGGTAGGAAATTCAAGCCTCATTTGTACACACATCATTCAGGCCTGGTCCACCTTGTCATTTTCAAGTCAGTTCTGAACAATAATATTCTTCTGATGTTGAAGAAAGTGCATATAGATGGAAAGTACTAAAAGATGATAGAATACACAACTCTGAAATGAAAAAAAAAAATAAAACAATAATATAGGACACAAATAGCATAGCAACAAAAACACATTAGGAGCATTTCTTCATGCATCCCTTCCTTAATGCACAAATTAAATAATGGTGCATTACTTTCTCTCATGGCTAGACTCATTGGCACACATTTGGCTCTATTTAAAAAAAAAAAAAAAGATAATCTGACATTCCCTCAAACATTCCCTGGTGGGAATGTTTCAGGTCTATGTGTTTTAGTGGCAGTAATTGATGCCCAACAGAGAATGTTTGAGGGAATGTCAGATTCATTGTTTTATAAAAAGAGCCTATTGAATGTGTAGGTTAAGCACATCTTTATTTTACATCTAAATAGGAATGCAGAAGTGAAAAAAAGAATGAAAAATACAAAATGCATTGATTTTATTGTATTTGGAGGACCTAAATATGGTTTTATGGGGTGTAGTTTTGGGATAATAAAGTACATATCTTAACTTTTTCCAAACTAGAATTTCATTTTGAAGGTTAGCAGGTTTCTCTTTGGAGCACAGTTTTTGCTCAATATTTCTGTACTCCAGTCTTTGTAAATCCACTGATTGTAATGTTTGTATTAATTTATCATAGAAACCTAGGAAAGAAATATGATTTAATAAACCTGAAATGAAAAGTCAGAGTAGGACAGAAAATTAAATTTTACATTCAAGCTTGATATATGAAAATGTCACTTTTGGTGGCTTAGTCATGCCCCAGCATTTGCACAAATGAAATTATGGAGAATGTTTATGTCATTTATCATCCTTATTGTCTTCCATACATTAATCTGCAAGTTGCATTAATGGACAGTCTGTTACTTTTTTGAGAAGCATTGCAATTAAAACATTCCCACACACGTACAGAGGCAAGGGCTCAAACAGTCTCTGTGTAGCTATTAATGATCAGAACATTTTCCTGGCAAAGCTTTCAGTTGTTTTGGGAATAGACATCCCTAACTGCCTTCTATACTTACATTCATCATTTTAGAAATCGTTCTGCTGTGTAACCAATAGTGGAAAATTATTTTACACACACAAAAAAAAAAACAAGATAAAAAAATGTAGTTTGCATTAATTTATAAATTTGTCTTTAAAATATTTGAATATTTGTATCAGCCTATATTAACTGGGATGAATATAACATTACAGTATTACAGTAACATTACAGAAACAGTATTACAACATGTATGACATCTTATCAGTTTAGAGTTACCCAAAGGAGGGGTTCAAGACCTGGAGCAGGATCAAGAAATCCCATGTGGCTCCTGGGGGCTGGCACCTTGCCATCTGCTTGATCATTCACACTGCAGCGTCGGCTCTTAAATAACCAACATCTTTAGAAATGACAACAAATAGCAGTGCATGGTATTAAACCACTCTCTGCTGCTCCCATTCATTTTCTATGGGGCTGCTGTGTGAAGAAGCTACATGTAACATCTTCCCCGAGGCAGTGGTTCACTTGCATTAGGAAGTAGTAACTGCATCACAAGCTCACTGCCAGCCTGAATGTAGCCATATTAATGGCCCCTCATCAAATTTTGACTTCTCCATTATCATATACATGCATACAGGTGGGGTTGGGGACTCTTAGAATGTTTGTATGCATTTTTTATTTTTGTTTTTTTGTTTTTTTTAGCTTCACTTTTTTACTACCACAGTAGACCTATTAAGCTCCTTATGTGATAGTGTTGTGCTGTGACAGGTTATTATTATTACACACAGTAATCTCTATGAAGACATCTACCACCTAATGTCTTCCCTTCACTTTTTCTAAGTATTATGTTGTTATTATTGGGACAGACAGACTTTCTTTCATCAAAGTTATTTGCAAACAAAAAAAAGTTATTTTCAATTGTATGCATTTTGTTTCACTATGCGGCACTGAAAAAAGATACAAGCCAAATAAATGCCAACAATTAATCAGCAGAAAAATAATAGCACAGGGGGAAAGAAGAGGAAGGAATTAAGAATTAACTAAGGGTTATTAAGTTTTTAATCATTAAAATAAATGTGGCTACAAAAATCTTTTAATTAACATGTTTTGGAAGTGTATATGGTTTCTTTATTATTAATAATATTTACTAAAACTTGAAAAAAATTAAGACAATCCTCTTAATATCTACTCTGGTGACAACTGTCTAAAATAATATCTTCTTAATTATTTTTTCCTGGGACTCTTGGACTGAGAGATTATCTCCTGACCAAGAAAACCAAGAAGGGATCTTACTTTATCACTGCTCTAATCCATAACTATTAGTTTGTGCTTTATGTACACATTCAGGTGACCTAAATACTTTGAAATGAAAGTGTCTAAAAGAAGAATGTTCAGTGCTCTTGGTGACAGTTAAGCTACGTACACACTTCCAATTATTATCGTTGAAAAACGAACAACGAACGTTCATGCACGATATATACGAACGATCGTATAGCACCGATCCTGCACATAGAGTTAACGACACGATCGTTCGTAGATATTGTACACACACTAGATACGATCGTTTGAGCGATAGAGGAACTATGTGCACGACAGGAAAGTGAACGGACGTTCGTTCATTACGCATGCTCATCCCATGGACGATCAACGAACGACCGTACACACGAACGATGTTCAACGATCGTCGTCCAATCCGATCCGTCGGTCCGGTCGTTCGTTTCCAGCGACTTTCCTCGTTCGTCGGCGTCGTTGGTTACTTTTTTACGAACGATTTTTTGCCCAATCGATCGTTCGTCGTTCGATTGGAACGATAAAAATTGGAAGTGTGTACGCACCTTTAGTCATTTCTCTGTTCCATTTTCCAATCTGATCTGTTTGCTATGGAGAAGTTGACCATTTGTATAGCAAACATAGACAGAGCATTTTAGATATACATGGAACCCAATTTGTTTTATTAGACAGAAGCAGAGCAATCATTCTCATAGCTGTGTCCTGTCACTGCGGTCCAGATGTACTCTGTACATTTACTCTTGTTGTCTTATTAACTGGGATTTATTGAAGAGTGGAATATGCTACATTTGTTACCTGTAAAGTAGCTGAATACATCAGGTTTATTATGACTGTCAGTGTTGGAAAGAATCCATTCCTAAAATACATATACCATATTGTCAGTTATTTTGCACTTTGGCTGTAGATATGTCAACCTGGGAGCATGATAAATGTACTTTAGCCATTTATATAAATTCTTAAAATGTGAACATATCCCAGTGGTATCAGAATAGTGAACTAGGTAAGTTACCTAGTGATGGCAATATCGCAGGTTTCATATGTTATAACCTACTTGATGAAACCCTATGCCTCAATGGTTGGTCCTCTAGGTAGTATAATTTGGAATTCCATATTAGTCATACATGATATAGAAAACTTTCATTCAGAAATCTTCCATAACCGATTGATTATGACAGCAGCTTAATTCCCTGAAGACCTACATAGATAATTAGGCTTTTCTTAGCCAATGCAGTTTGTATTTACAGAGATCTGCTGGAACTAGTTAAGGATGAATTTCAATAATCCATATGTGTGTCTACGCTGACCAAATAGCTTCCATGCAATCGCAAAAAACAGCTTTCCTAAAAATGTAGTTATTGTTCATAGAATCTGCTTTAACACTTTTTCCACACACACACATAATAATATATATATATATATATATATATATATATATATATATATATAGACCTGTTAGAGAGAAGTTTTTATCCATATTATGTAAATATATATATATATGTTACATAATGTGGATAAAAACTTCTCTTTATTCCTTCTTTCTTCCTTGGTGTTTGCAAATCCCTGTTCAGGTGTTTATAGGTGTTTTTAATGACTAAATTTCTAAAAGTAGGGTCCTTTCTTGTATTGAAACCTGATCCTAGGCTTAGGACATTCATGGATAGGAACTGGGGACCCATTTTCCCCCTGTACACCCCTTTCTTTTGGCAAAAATTAGCCCCCCACCCTCCTGTAGCAGTGGCAAGCACCATCGTTGGGGGAGAGGGCCTTCCAAACCCCATGTGCTGTAGGTGGGTAGCTTATGGGCAGTCTGAAAGCTCTCTTTAATAAAAAGATCCCCAAATATCTACCCTCACCTTGTTGAATGAGTACAATGAGTACAATTCCACACAAGGTTTAAATAAGCTCTAAAAAAAAGCACAATTAAAAAAACATCTTTAATATTTTGTTTTTTAATTAACTACTTACCTTTGCAGAATCCAACGATAAATCATTCCAGCGTTTGGAGCTTCACATTCAGCTGTTCTCTCTGACAGTGACAAGATTTCTACCCGCCATCTTATCATTTGTTCAGTAAAGAGCAGTCAAAGACAGGTCTCATCAGCTGCCCTATTGCACTATTGGCTGATTAAATCAAAATAGTAAAGACATGTATTATATCATTACCAAACTAAATGCACTGATTACTAGAAAGAAAATGTAATTGAAAATAAGAAAAGTAAGGGAGAAATTTAATGTACATGGATCTATGTGACCTAAAGGCAGCCTTGATCTCCTTTGTTGACAACACTGCCTATGTTGTATTTAATGCCCACCCTTTATTATAGAAAAGATTTTCCTATATTTTAAGTGGAGTAGATGCCAGGGATTTTAAGATTTCCAGGCCTTTGTAAGAAGGCCAGAACATGTGTCTTTAGCTACTGTCATTGGCTTAGGTGACTTTTCTATATATTCCTATAGAGAATCAATTAGATGAAACCAGACTTAATATCCACTGGAAACTTCCACCTAACCCTGGGAATGACTTGCTTCATTGCCAGATATCTCACACCCTCTTTTCATTCTGTGGAGGTCTGTTTCCTTTGCTTCATGAGTGAGCTAACAGCTTGCTTATGCAGAAACTAAATAAAAATGTACATTGTTACCCGCTGATCAACCATTGAATGCCTTCTTTAGCATGACAGCAGATTTGAGTATTCCCTGCTGTGAATTATCCTATTTATAAAGATCACTTGCATTCCCCGGTGGAAAACCAGCTTGGCCTTTTTTTTATGCCCTGACTTGTCATGACCTTCACATACAGTATGCTACACCATAGGTTTTAGAAAGCTAAGCGATAGCATGAAACCTCTACTTGATACAGCAATACCCTTTAAGTATACTGTCATATATAAAATGTAGGACATATAATAATAGACAAAATAATAATATCCTACCTACAGAGAACTGACATTTTCAGAAGAAACACAGCAGGGTCTTGCAAGTCACTGCTGTGACTAACAAAGAAGTCAGCAAAGTTTGGGAATGTTACTGCTGTCAAAAAAACTACTGTGATTTATATATAGGAAACCTGTGGGCACCAAATGTCCCAGTTATTAGTAAGTTTCAGAAAATGCTGGGAAATTTACATAAAGCAATTTTTTAAAGGGAAGGGAGAATTTAAAAAGCAACTCTCCATCCAATACTAATAAAAGGTAGAAACATACACATTTAGTGCACTATATATATAAAGCAGTTGAGGAATCTTTGAACAGTTGAGGCCCTGAACTGTGAGCTGATATTTGTTTTATGTATCCATTGAGGATTCCAGCAACTGGATCTCTAGCTGCACCTCCAATAATATAAGGGATCTTCTTGTTTTTCTGTATTTTCTGTGCCTTATATTACAAATAAAGCACTGGGGCGTTTCATGGGGGCATTTGGGGGTTCTTTCTGTTGCGGAAACAGCAGTGATACCTAAATACAAAGTTAGGACTGGAGCCCTTATCAACAAAAAATGTATGAAACTATTCAGTTTGCAAGTCTTGGGATTTGGGACAGGATTACACTTGACAATAAGTAGACATAAAATGATGGTAATATAGATATTGTCATGGAATGGGAAATAATTAATAGAAGATAAAACTGTACTGGAAATTAGATGAAAAGGCTAGTTAATAATCAAAATCAAGTAATCAAAAGCATATCCAATATTGAAGTAAAGTGTTAGGACAGATGTAATCATTTGATCCAAGTGAAGAAATATATAGACTTGGAATAGAAGAAAGGTGTTCGGAACCTACTGCCCTGGGTTCAACCTTCAGTGCATTCAGTGGTTGGTATTGGCCTATTCCCTCCTTTGTGGTTCAGTTGGTAATAGTGAAATTGACAGGTAATGTGGTCTGGTTTCTTGTTATCGTTAGGTCTTTAGTTTTCTTGACGATCATTTTATCCTTCATAGGTTGATTCCGGCTGTGTTCCCTTTCCTGTTTCTAAGCTATCAACATACCTGCACAATATGATTTTAAAAAAGAGAGAAAAAAAACAGAAATAACATGTTGTCTCTAAGAGTCTGAATTCCTGTTTGACACCTGGTTACAGTCTGTTCTTTTTTGGAACCTATCTTGCTTTCCATGCTTGTATTTGTCCCTGTTCATGCAAACCAATATTCCTGACTTCTCTTGCCCTGTGTCTGATTGCTCATTTGACCTAAAATCGAGAAGACCATTTCCATAGAGTAAATTTAACAACTTTCCCTCTGCTCTATTTCCACTCCTATGGAGAAATGGAACATGCTTTTTAACTTTTATGTCTGATGATAAGCTTCAACAATATATACTTCAGTAGGTTTGTCACAATAAATTGTCTTATGCTGTTTATGAAATTTTAAAGCAACTCTAAAGTCACTGTGATGTTTCTGAATTCTACATTTAAACATTCCCATTAAAAACAAGAACCCATTTGCATTGTAACAACTAGACACAAAATTGTAAAAGAGGAAATGAGAAGAACAGCTCTTACGGCAACAATTATGTTTGAAAAGATTAATTATATTGAACACTTAATAGCTAATACAAAGTTCTACTTTTAGCAGAGGAAATGCATACAATCTTAACTCAGAGCATACATATGATCAATAACCACATATAATGAATAATTACTCTATATTCCCGATGTGTTCCGCCATTTGGATTCCTCAGGGGACTTCACAGAGGCTTATACTGGTTAGCAAATTACAGAGAGCAGTTTTTACAATATAGTATAATTTCCATACAATCACTCTATAAAATGTTTTTTTTATTTGAAGTTGAAGTCAAGTACCTTAGATAAAGTATATAAACAGCAGTTATGATCTTGTAATAATGCATGACTTCACATATGGTCATGCATATACACAAAGTGTGAACTAGTAAGTAATTATGCTTCAAAACTTTCTTTGTAATTGTATGTTATTATAGTACAGGTAGTCCCTGAGTTAAGGACATCTGACATAAGGACAGGCTTCCCTGCTCGCTCATGTGCAGGATGGAAACTTGATGCGGGGGAGGGGGACTGTTTGCATGACTTGCAGAAGAAATCTTTTGCTAAGCACAGCTGAGGTTTTGGGTGATCTTAAGAACTAAGCTGATTTGTAGCATCTTGTAACTCTTTAATGACCAAGACAAACTCTGCAGCTGTTTCTTTTTGCATATCAAAGCACAACTTGCTCCAGAAATTAATGTATGTGTTTTTTTTAGTTTGTTTGTGATTAGTTCACAGTGAGGACTTTATACAGTAACTGACGCCACACTGCCTAATAATATGTTGAGACAAACATCTGTCCTAATTTCGTTGATTAAAAATTTGTACCTGTTCCGACTTACATGCAAAGTTAACTTAAGAACAAACCTACAGTCCCTATTTCGTATGTAACCTGGGGACTACCTGTACATAAAAGTTTAAACAGGGTGGGAGTATAGGCAAAGTTCTTTGATTTACTTGCTGCTTTTGAATATAATAATGGTAGTGAATTTGAGTTGTGAGAAGCAAAGGTTGAAAATAACTGGTGAGTTCAGGTAGTTGAGATGCCTGGTAAAATTTTTAAAAAAGAGAGAGTGTACCAAGATAATAAAGATAAGGGGTCTCTCATGTGGGTTGTTAGCACTTACATGAGTAATGTTTCACATAGTAAACAAATAGCCTGCTGTTTCTACATTTAGGTAGTTCAGATATGTGGTATAATTAAGAATATAGACACAAAATTGTCTTACAATTGAAATATTGTCTACTTCCAAACGCCAATCTATTATGAGAATGTGTGAATAAATTGCCACGTGTTATTGACGTTCAAAGTTGCCGTTCATGCATCAAAAGCACACCCCCTTTGAAAAAAATGGAGAGGGAACCTTTTAATACTTCCTGATAGGATCCGTCTGGATCATGATTTTTATTCCATTGGAAGACATTTAAAGGTAAATAAAAACCCCACCCAAAAAGCACACATAATGCAAGTGGTCTCGTTTCTTATTATGAAAATATACAAAAACTTTATGAAACTTAAATTAGAAAGAAATGAAATAGCAACAGTATTATGTTTGCACAAATACTTATTTTTTCTGTTAGCTGTTAGTACTAAAAATCCTCATATTTTGTACTCTACCTTTTTGTTTTATTATTTGTTTATAAGTGTAATTGTATACATTTGTTTACTTTCTGTAGATACAGAAGCAGAGAGAAATGCACTAAGGGAGCAGGTGTATCCTAAACTGAGAGAATTCTGCAGAGAAAGCTATGGCATGGAATTCCAGGTATTTTTCTTCTAAATGATTTTATATAACTGTATCATTTGTACTCCCCATTCCCTATGGTACCCTTTTAAAATGAAAACAAATAAAAGGTGAAATATTTCTGTCATGTTAGCAACTATAGGCAACATAAACGTTAACAAAGAGGTTTACTCATAAAACAGCTACAATAATTAGTATCCTTCAGGAACGTTTCAAGTATGCTCTGTGTATTGAAAAAGCAAAAATAAGTCTACTTACTTCCGTTCTTGAAATTTAAGATCACAAAGGAAATGCCATTACAAGCAGTTCCTCGTTATATCCTCCAGCCATGATTATCCATCAACTACCCAGGACTATTTTTTTACAAAGGTAAAGAAGGAGAAAACTACCAGGCTCAGGTCTGCCTCCTGTGTGTTTCACCACCTTAGTCGTAGAGGCCTTTAGGATGAAAACCTAATGCAGGGTAAAACGCTCAAGAAGTACTGAGTCTACCAGAACTTTCAATCTAAGTTCACAAGGATGTTGAAAGGTGCCCAGCCATTAGCTCTGACCAGTAGATACTTATGTGTGTGCTGATCATAGGATCTTCCAAATATTGGAATGGTTTACCTGGTGTCAAACTGCCTTGAGGGCTTTTCTTCATTCATCTCATCTCTAGTATAAACATAGCAGTTTAGCTAGTACAAGGTTTTTGTCAATGCATGCAGTCAAAACAATATTGTGAGCTGACCTGTAGCTAGTTCATTTTTAGCATTTCAATTTAGCTGGTTAATCATCTGGCCACCTTCACTGGGTCCTTTAAACAAATCAACATCTTACGCAGTGCTGTACATTAAATAGTGGTTGCAAATGACAGATAAATGATTTTGTGCTTTTGTAATGCTTGCCTTAAATATGCACAAATTGACCTTATACACTTATTTTTTAAAATATGATCTATTAGCCATAAGGGTTTAATATAGGCTACCTTTTTGAGTCCTCCTTTCAGCAGCACAAAGTTCTGGTTTTTGATATAAAAACCTTGAAGTAGATGGAGCTCTGGTGGCAAGGTCCTATGTGCTGTGATTTTTTATTTATATGTTTAGCTTTGGTGGCTTTGAAATTCCTTTGCTTTTTAAATACATGTGTATCAGAATATCAGAAATGTGTTTATGTACTGCATTTGCATGGCTTTAAAATGTATATACATATCAGTAATAGGTAAGGGGTCCTACTATAGACAAAGTGAAAAAAAACATTGTCCAAAGCTCACAGTCTTTAGTTATGTCACAGTTCCCAACTTTCCTACTTTTGGAACCAAATTCATCTGCTCCTTTCCCACTATTTCTTATCTTGATATATATATGCATCAGAGAGATCAGAGGCAGCAGACTTCAAAAGTCCAAAATAACAGCAGTTTTTATGCACACTCCACAGCTTCACAACAAAATAATAAACAGTAGCCCGACTGGGCCTCTGGCTACCTCACTTAGGTGCCCTCTCTTACTAACACATTCACTATACTAGTACTGTTCTACTCAAAGTTTTGTGGTACTGTTTGGCCACTGGCTTTCCTGGAACCCTCTGTCTCTCTCTCAGCCTGGAATCCACTCTGGCTCTCTCTCAGCCTGGAATCCACTCTTGCTCTCTCTCAGCCTGGAATCCACTCTGGCTCTCTCTCAGCCTGGAATCCACTCTGGCTCTCTCTCAGGCCTGGAATCCACTCTGGCTGATTACTTACTCATCTCCCTACACCTGAGTGCAGGTGCATATTTACCCAATCAGTATTGGGTTGGGCCAAGGAACCCACTCTGTCACTCCATTAGCCAGCTCCTGGGCCCTAAAGCCCCTGGTTTCTTCCTAGAAATTTACACAGACCTGTCTACTCTCTATTACCTTTTTAACACTTCCCCTGACATTCTTAGTGACACTCTGTTACAATATATATATATATATATACATAAATATATATATATATATATATATATATACACACACACACACACACACTCACCAGCCATTTCCTCAGGTAACATTTTTCAACTTCTTGTTAACACAAGTATCTAATAAACCAATCACATATCAGCACTCCATTTAGGTCAGGACAACCTACTGAAATTCAAACCGAGCATCTGAATAGGGAATAAAGGTGATTTAGGTTAGCTTAAATGGTTGTTAGTGCCAGGCGGGCTGGTCTGAGCTTTTCGAAAAAATGCTGGTTTGCTGGGATTTTTACTCACAACCAGTTTACAAAGAATTGCCAAAAAAGTACAAATATCCAGTGAGTGGCAGTTTTCTGTGTGGAAATGCTTTGTAAATGACAAAGGTCAATGGAGAATGTGCAGAATGGCTTGAGCTGACAGAAAGGCAACAGTAGCTCAAATAACCACTGGTTACAACCAAGGTACACCAAAGACACAAGAATTCATGAATTAATCCATGCCAGTGAGAATTAAGACAGTTCTGAAGGCAAAAAGGCAAATCCTGTACTAGTACTATATACAGTACTAACTAGTACTAATACGGTAGATGTACCTGTACCTTTGTAGTGAATGCATGGATTTGCGAAGAGGATCTTCAAACAGTGCATATGTCCATCTATAAATATGCAATGCAAATATTTTTGTTCCACACAGAGAACAGTTAAAGCAAATAAACCGAAATGTAAATTAGATTTATGCACTTAACTAACTAAGCCTACTTTAATAATTGGATGATTGAAATGGTTATTCTCTAAGCTAAAAAACTTAACCTTTGCTAAATATTTGTTAAGTTCCAAGTAAAACCAATCCCAGTTCAGTAAACCAATCCAAGTACCTGCATCTCAATCATTGGTTTCAACAATGTTTTTTTTTTATATCAAAGAAAAAAATGAACACTGTAAATACAATAAGGGTTCTCCAATGGTGGTTCTACAAAAGCTTTTACAATATACTACAGCATGGCGTTTGAAGGAGTGAATCTTTATTTTGTATAAATCTAATTACTAAAATCTTTTGTACACTGTAACATGTTAATGTAATTTTAACAGAAAGTTTCCACTTTATAATCTATCGATAAGGCACTTTTCTGTTTCAGTACAACTGAGCCCCTATGCATAGAGCCAGGTTCATTGACACGTGGGACCTGTTGTATTAAAGCTCTCTGAAGCTGGAGAAGATACACATCAGTGAAGCTGGGTGATCCAGCAAACCTGAAAAGGATCTGGTCCTGGATTTAAAACATTTCCATAGCAAATAGCAAATGTCTTTGAAGAAATCCATTCCAGAGCTGCTGGGTCACCCAGCTTACCTTTAGCTACCCTTATGAAAGTGTATCCTCTCCAGCCTTTGAGCGCTTTCATAAATCAGGCCCATGACTTGAAGAGCTTGGTGCACAGGAAGTGACCTGTACAGAGCACAAATGTCCAGACACAAACCTAAAACCTTTTATAAGTATTCTTAGAAGAGTGAAGGCTTATTTAGCTGTTTACCTGGGACTAGCTCAAAATTATCAGCACCATATTGCAAGTGTATATATTTAAAATGAGATGTCCAAGAAGCGCAGATATATTTTATGGTTGAGTGTTGTTAAACTGTTGGTTTTATATTGTATACATATCACTTATTGATAAAATTGTCTACATCAAGATCATCTTTTGATCCATAAAATATTGAAACAAGCTTTTAAACATTTGTGTATATTTTCTAAATGTGTTCTGGCTGTTTATTTAGCAAAGTGAATTATCAGTAAATTACAAGGGATCATAGACTTAGCTTAGAGAATAAGGTGAAACTATTCTGATTACTGCCATTTATTCTTGTACTAGCAAAAAACTTGTTTTACATTTTCCGGCTTGGGTATTCTTTGCAAAGTGAATTTTCAGGTACCAGTTACCATCCTAAACATCTTTCCAAAATTCACCCCTTTGCCTTGTTCTAAGTTATGCTGGATAGTGTTGATGTTCGAATTCGGGTTGTCCCTATTTTCGACCCGAATATGGCTGTTCGAATTCGGGTAGACCCGACCCGAAAAACACGGGATTCGACAGCAAAAATTCGGGAGAAAAAAGAAAAATTTTTTTTCTTAAATTATTTATTTCGTATGTGTTTTTTATTTTAAACTTGTTCTTTTTTTTTATTTTTTACAGGTTATCCGACAATGACATTATGAATCATAATGTCATTGTGGGATTCCTGAACCTTGGGAACTTTGCGGTCACAGCTAATTGAACAGCAGGCAATACAAGGGCAATAGAGCTTGAATGGAGATACTATCTCCATTCATACCTCTACTGCTCTGTGATTGGCTGAGAAATAGGAAACCCTGATGACAGCTCAAGCATCATCAGGGTTTCCCTTTCCTCAGCCAATCAGGGAGCAGAGCAATCAGCGGAGCTTTACTTTGCTGACAGCTCTGCTCCCCTGATCACTCGTCACAGTGATATACGAAAACAATACGAATGTACGAATACGAAAACAAATGTTATATTGATCATTAACAGCTGTAGAATCACAGCTCTCTGGCAATATCTAATGACTTTTTCACTGCACAGGGGTATTTCCACTAATATGTACTGAGAATACCTCATTGATTTAAGTGATGTTTGCAAAGAAATGATTTTATTTCTAAAAGATATAACTTCTTGCAGGTTCATTTAGCAGGGAAAGATTTTCTGATCACTTCATTAATTTTCTGCACACTGAAATACAAATGGGAAATGTTACTAGTTTTTCTTGTTAAAAATTACCATTGCTTCTGTTCTGCTAGTAATGGTAGGTATGGCATAACATCACAACAGTAAATATGTACAGTACACTAAAAAACTGCTCTGCATGTTATTATATGCTGGAATTTTGTTCATCAATAAGACCATAAAACTCTAAAGTTGTGTTTGCTCATGGGACCTAATTTTTTTAAAGCTTTTCAGGACTGCAGGGGATAGACTGGCATAGGTGAACCTGAGTGATCCAGCAAACCTGAAATTAAAAGAAATAATTTACTAATAATTGGCAAATGTTTTCAATCTTGGGACAAATCCATTCCAGAGTTGCTGGATTACTCAGGTTCACTCATGATAGTCAATCTTCTCCAGTATTTCAGAGCTTTAATAAATCATACCCAATGATCATCAAAACACAAGTTGTACCTCATAATAACAATAATGATTCAAAAAAACAAAAACAAAACATTCACTAACTTTATTTGACACTGTCAGATATCACAACACTGCCCTGCCATCACATAGACCATAAATAAAAATGCCCATTCCCATTTCACCTAAATGTACTTCCTAAAGTCATCCCAAAAGTCATTTCCATTACTCCCTAAAATCATCCCAAAAGTCATTCCCAGACAAATTTTGCTGAACTGGCACACTACTACTTGATTGAACAGAAGGAGTTAAATATACCGAGGAATTATTAAATAAACTGCAGGATTCCTGGGTCGTTAGTATTCTGAGTAGGAGTTAGAAAGCAATGGAATATAATGAAGTCTATAAGGAACATTTTTTTTGTATTTAAAGTAATAAATCCTGCAACTGGAATAATCACTGACAGCGCAATAAAACTTTTAATTTTTTATATACTTTTTCTTTAAACCTTTACAGCTATAGCTAAAAAACTGGCAGGAGATGGTTCATCTTATTGGATATATCAGTCCTGGAACTAGTCAGTTTCCTGTCATAATCCTATAAAGAAATACTTTGCAATATGAAATAATATACATTGCTGCAAGTAAACACGATGAGAACCAGAAACAAAAAAAAATATTTTTTGAGCTTGAACTTTTACTTTCCTTAGCTTTACAAGATATTGAAGTTAAAATATATGTGAACCTAGTCACTAAAATGTTATGAAGGTTTTACTATGTTAAAGGAATTTTAAAAGTAATGATCTGTAGCATTCATTAAAATAATACTTTGTTATAAAACTCCATTAGGCTTTGTTTTCAGTTACAACTTGTTATGGAGTAATATTATTCAGTCCCTGTTTCCCAAATGTCCTTCTGTATTGTAATGTTACTCTGTCACATGTTCTTCCAATGAAGATTACAATCATGACAACGCAAATGGTTTATGGTCATCATCAGGAAGCTCCTCCTGTAAAAAAGACCGGCCAAGCATGTAGATAGAAGGTGGCTGCAAGAGTTGCTGATATGCAACAAGAAATTTAAAAAGGTTAAACAGTATTTTATTTAAAAAAATATTGTGTATCATACATTTTAGGAAACTAAATGTTATCTAGTCAGGGCTAACATTATTTAATATAGTAGAAGAGAAAAGTGTGGTCATTTCTACAAAGTACATCCATATAGATGAAAATATATTCCTTGCTTTGTACACCATTTATTTTGCTGAGATCCTTAAGTATTGACTTTAAAATCAATTGTGTCATTTCCAGTCCAAGAGCATATACAACCAATTACACTGACAGTGAAGCAGCAGCAGAGACAAGCCCTATTCATTAAATCAGCCAGGGAGAAGACATTAATTCAGGAAGCAGCTCCCAAGAGCAACATGTGTTTAGGCAACCTATTTTTTTTCGAGATACTAAATGTGTTTCTACAATGTGGTCCTGACTTCTAAGAACATATATCACTGTCCTGGCCATTCCATAAGTAAGAATTTCACCTGAAGAAAGAGAGCCCTAAAAAACTGATCATTACTTAATCTGCTTAAACATTGTGCAAAGACCAATGGTACAGAAATTTAGGCCTGGTTAACACAGACATTGATGGATTTTCTGAATTGTTATCAGGCCATTGACCTCTCTGCTTAATCAGGAATAAGAACGTTTTAGCAGTTTTACTTAGCATTGGTTAGATGTTCTACCAAGATAGATCTTCCATTCTTCATTTGCTGCTTGCGTCTGGCAGGTGACCATGATCATGGGTGTAAATTGGTGCTTACATTTTTTCACTATTGTTCATGGGATCCAAGCCTTAGAAATATAACATATATGGAATCCACACAATTCTGTTGCAAACTGGGCATATGTTACTACTCTTGCTAAAAACTAAATAGTATACTTTAAAAGAATGAGCCAATGTTTAAACCGGCCAAATGGGGCACATTGGAAGTGCCATTCACTGCTGGAAAGTTGGGAAACATGATGTAGTAAATTGTACTACCCAAACACCTTTTGCTCTACATAAATCAATCAGCTATTTGTCAGTTTTTCAGTAAGTTTAAGCATAAATATATCAGATTTTGAGGAGAGCAAAGAAATATTCAGATATTAAAGCATTTCTTTTTCACATTTTATTATAGAGGGTAGCTGGTGAGAGGGGAAAGGTGAATACAGGTAGTCCCCAGGTTACATATGAGATAAGGACTGTAGGTTTGTCCTTAAGTTGAATTTGTATGCAAGTCGGAACTTGTATATTATTTTAATAAATGCAATTTTGACAGATGTTTTTCTCAACATATTATTTGGCAGTGAGGTGTCAGTTACTGTATGAAATCCTCACTGTGAGCTAATCACAAACAAAGCAAAAAAAAAAACTTTATGGAGCCTAGACATTCATTAACTTTTGGACCAAGCTGTGCTTTGATATATATTCAAAAAGAAACAGGTGCACAGTTTGTCTTGGTCATTAAAGAGTTACAAGATGTTACAGGTCAGCTCAGCCCTTAAGATCACCCACAGCCTTAGCTGTGTTTAGCAAAAGATTTCTTCTGCAAGTCATGCAAACCGCCCCCTTCCCCCCATCAAGCCTCTGTCCTGCACACCAGTGAGCAGGGAAGCCCCGTTCTCATCTAGGAGTCATCCGTATGTTGGAGGTTCTGTACTCGGGAACTTCTAATCTAAACCAACAATACAAGTTGGTCCCTTCAGTTGCATTCAGCTTGTTTTTAGATAGGTTTAATATGTGTTTGAGTCACTTGTATGCTGTATTTCATATGCAACCAATCAACCTTTGGCCTGCATTTTGCCTCTTCCTAATATCTTAAAGTTCAATTAATAAATATGTAAGTGGTCAGGTTTTTTATTGCAGTAACTAAAACATGCCTGTTCACAATCTTCTATTTTTAATCTTCTATTTTTTAAATACTGTAATAATGTTGTAAGGTATTCTGGACTTGGACTGGCATCCTTACAGATATGCTTGATTGGTCCCCCAAATTTGCCAAATATGTTTCATGAGTTCACATTTTCATTGTTGATGTAGACAAGTATAGAATATTTTAATAACAATGTATTTTGGAAATATTTATTGGCTGCGGCTACTTTTTAACAATCCTTTTAAATCTAAATATGATGTAATAACAAGCTTTCATAGAAACTCTGAAATATAAATGCATGCTTCAACGAACTACATTTAGTCACAATTTTTTGTGTGGGAGCAACCTAGTCATGTATTCAGCTACAGTATATAAATTATAGGATATGGCACAGCATCAAACAATGTTTGGACAAAAATACATTTAATAGAGTGGAAATAGCACAAGTTCGCAAACTTCTCCAGTAAATCAACACATACATTGTGATCCTTTTTCCTCAATACTAGATAAAATCGGTGATTGCAATGCTAAAATAGACTGTCCATTTATTTCCAGGCTATAGACCTGTATTGGGGGGTTCCAGAAGAAGAGTGGGACAACCCTGAACTGCAGAGGACTCGAATGAGATTGTTGGAGGACTGTTTGAAAACATCTGCTGGACCATGCTTTGTTGTAAGTATAAAATATAAAAATCAGTTTATAGTCTTGTCATGTTGTAATATCTCTTGAAATTTCAAAATTTTCCACCACCACTTACCTATAAGATGCTAACAGTTTAATTTCTCTAGTGGGGAATATTAGTTATTTTTTACATTTTGCTGCTTGAGAGATGTTTGCCCCGTAGTTGAGGACCCCCCTCTTCTAGTTTAAATTTATTTCAACCTGATCCTTGCAGCTGTCTGTAAAACGATTGGCCATGTTTCTAAAGTTTTATCTTGTAAGAGAAATACTTATGGTTGTATCTGAGAATTATTGTACATGCTTAAAAAATGCTCATGCCTCAGAAAAGACGAGAAAGGGGAGAAAGAGTCTGTTTTTAGAAAGGACTGCGGGTTTTACATGTTTTCCAATATGTACAGTGCAGAGGGTGTATGGAAGAGCTGAAATATATTTATTCATATATCATATCCCAAACTTTACAGTAAGGCTTTTCATGCTTGAGGCAGGTGAGTTCAGAGCCTTACCTTTATAATACATTACCTATGTGATGGGAACTTGAAATTTGTAACATAAACTATGAAATATTTACAAAAATGAAATAAAAAATAAATAGTTTGAAAGGTGATGTCATAAGCATTAAGACGCCAGTCCCTATCATGGACAGGAATATGCTGCAGAGAATGGCCTCATGTTATGTTTTCCATTTATTGCCAGAGAAAGATGGCAAAGAAGACTTGAGTTTTACATCGGATAAAAGATTACTCAAATTAGGGTAAGTATTTATTTTTTATATTCTTAGATGTTGAGGTGGTTCTAAGGAGGATGGAGTCCATTGATGGAGTCCAGCACTGGCAGAAAGAAACACATTGGAGTTAGACTTTAAAGGAAGACCAGAACTGAGGACACTATGTCCCAAAAAGCAAACAAGGGCAAACAAGGCTTTAGGCTTCCATGCAACCAATCCATTTCTATTTACTATCTTACTTTACCTTGTTCTGCACTATGTCTCTATGTGGAGGTGTTCTTCTTAGTAGAAAAGCCCTCTTGTTGATTGGTGGCCTGATGACTAATGGATGAATATTGAAGAAGTAGCAGCTAAAGGTAGCTAGAGCAGTGGAGGTCCCAAAACCCCATATCTGTAGAATAAAGCATAGCAGGGAAATATTTGTCTGCCATTTCTTTATGGAAGCTTGGTGTATTTAAGGGTTACCATTTTAGTTGTGACTTCACCAAATGTCTCTCCAAATTTTTATTAGCAGTTAGAGGTAACAGTACCTTCAGGAAGAAGCTAGGGTAAAAAGCACATGGTACTGCTTAGGCAACAACTAAGCATTCCAGACGTCCATTATAGGATGTTCACTTTTTGAGATCAACTAATTTTTAACCAAAGAAAATTGTTTATAGGAATATAGAGTACATGGATAACCTAAAATAAAATATGGTCCTGTTTCTTCATTATCTAGTTGCAGGCTGGTGCAGATTCAATGACCATGCTTTATTGCTTTAAATATGAGCAGAAATACCAGGGATCTGGCTATAAAACCATTCAGGGGTGCATCAATCTCAGGAATGACTGAACTGATTGAAAATGAATTTGATAGGTTAAACAAGGCATGTACTTAAACCGTATAATTAGTCATTAGTCTAGAATTCTGCTTGTTATCTTCTTAAGCATTTCTTCAGGATACAGGTGGTGAGGTAGTTATACAGTTCTGGCAGATGATTCCTTGTGGAACATGACAAATTGGTACAGAAGAATTCCACTGTGGGTGTGAGCAGCTGTGCTAAAGCTGTACCCTAAATACTATCTTCCATAATAAGACAGCTTCAGAATTCTTTTGACAATGTTGTTTAGGCTTTACTTTTCTGTACTTTTAATGTAAAACAAAATCTTCTGAAAGCAAAAATGCATTCAATAAAACAATAATCTAGCTACAAGGCACAAATTGTTCAAGCAAACACCTAGCAATGTTGCATATAAATGTCTAGTCATTAATACATTTTATTATATGAGCATTACTAAACATTGATATAAGATAATTAATTATACAAGAGCTTTTGTATGATATTTCCCAAAAGATCACTTGTAACAATTATTGCTTTAGAACAAAATGGGAGGTATAATAACATTAGAAAGTAATGAGAAATATCTTCATTTTGTACTGGGACAAAATAAACTATATGATTATGAGAATATATATATATATATATTATATATATATATATATATATATATATATATATATATATATATGGGTATGGGCTCGTTTTCAGAACATAAATAGTTAAATACCTATAGGGTAAAGTTTTTAATTACAATAATGCCAACACAGATATGCCTTGGCTAGCCCAAAATCACAGCAGGCCCTATAGTTAAAGATCTACTATGCATGTCACAATCACTGTAATAAAAGAAAACCTGACATAATATTGAGCAATTATAAACTGAGCATATTATTAAAAAAAGGTATAGGCTAAAGTCATCTTCAGTTAAAGCCTTATGTCAAAATGATCAGTCAGAGTTACAAGAAACTAAGGTTTACTTCAAGCTCACTGCCATAAATGACATTCTGTATAAATATTACACAGAATGCACTGATTAATGCATAGAGTGAGCATTTTTACTGTCAGTAAATGTTTTCTAGGCAATTGTTCAGCATAGTTAAAGCTACTTGGATTTTTTTGTGGATTTTAGGATCATATTACTGTAAAATATACATCCCCTTAATTATCAATCAGCAGGTATTCAATAATTTTGCATGGATTCTATTGTAACATTGACAAATCTTATTGTGCTTTATGACATGTAGTGGTGTCACTTATATCTTTATGTAAGTATTTCAGTGGAAACATATAAAGAATGCTTGGCAATGATACATAATATATAGGCCTGAAAGAGATGTTTTGGCCACCTTAGATCAGTCTTTCTCATAGAGAAACCCTTGAAATCATTTTTTAAATCTTATAGAAACCCATTATAAAATACATTTAAAAAGAATGTCTCCTAATTTGCTGGCCAGTGGAAAACCGATTCTTACCGATAGCTCAAAGGATTTTTGGTGTCACTTTTACTGACCCGAGAGTCACAAACTGCTCATTGTTCAAGGAACCCTTTGCAAGCTCTGGAAGAACACTGGTTAAGAAACGTCCTCAGATGGAGTAGCTAAGATCCTTGAGAAGAAAGGGTTCATTCCACAAGATGTGTAGT
The DNA here is from genome assembly GCF_032062135.1 of Pyxicephalus adspersus. Classification (NCBI taxonomy): domain Eukaryota; kingdom Metazoa; phylum Chordata; class Amphibia; order Anura; family Pyxicephalidae; genus Pyxicephalus; species Pyxicephalus adspersus. The sequence continues at coordinate 127,799,841 of NC_092860.1, read as the reverse complement.
ATTAATGTCTATTTGCAGAAATATAAGGAATGGTAAGGTAGGTACTCACAGTACGTAGTTGATCATATGTTTTCATGAGGTTACAACTTAAAATCTGACGCTTTACGAACTAAAAAAGGTCATATAGTCAAAACATTTATTTTAGTATTAGGTAGAATAGGAAAGGATTAAAATTTTTTCTGTTTGTATCCTGTTGGGGAGATTTGTCTTACTTTGCTATATGGGAGACACAACTGGAAAAAAGAGCAAATCTCCCCAAATTTAGGTACTTTCCCTTCCTAACAGAAGTTACCAGATCATTTGTTTTTATTCAAAATTTTCTGATATGACAACTATAAAATAAAGTGTTTGTCTTCAATCTCGGGGCCTGATTTATTAAAGCTCTCCAGAGCCGTAGAGAATACACTTTCATTAGTGAAGCTGGGTGTTCCAGCAAACCTGTAATGCATTTCTTAAAAGTCATTTGCTATTTGCTAGCAAATGTTTTGAACCCTGGACTAGATCCATTCCAAGTTTTCTGGATCACCCAGCTTCACTGATAAAAGTGTATCCTCTCCAGCCATGGAGAGCTTTAATAAATTAGGTCCCAGTAACAGTGGTCACTAGGAGGACGAAAGGGGTCATTTTTGCCGGGGCCACAAGGACCACTCAGGGTCTAAGGCTACGTACACACGTAGAGTTTTTTCATTGGAAAGGATCTTTCACAATACTTTCCAACAACTGAAAAATGCATGAACGAGGGCTGTACATACAGCGCCGTTCTGCTGTATGGTGAGGGGAGGGGGAGAACAACAACAACAGCACCCCGCTGCGATCTCTTCCCTTCACTTGCATCATCTGACGTGTGTACGTAGCGTATTGCTTGGTTGATCACACACCAGTGCAGGTTTTCTGTGAATGTGCTTTTGAATATCACAGCTTCCCCATTTTCGTATTTCTCCTCTTGTTCATGTTTATTGCCAATATTAATAAAGAACAAGCTATTGTCAAAAAATCCAGTGGCTTAGTATACAGATCCGCTTTATGGCGCATTTGACTTTTACAGTTATCACAAGAGAACAACACATAAGCCTCATGTCTGGTTAACTTGGAGATAAATTGAGATGCGCAGCTCCCCATCCTCTATTAGAAGTGTCAGTTATTCTCTCAAATAGGATTTCCAGGCAGAACATTCTGACTGATGATCATTCTGTGAGATGCAAATATTACTTCAGCAAATAAAAGAGCCACAGTTAACCAGACAGAACACTTTGTCATCTTATTCATTCAGCACTGAATGAAAGGAATAGAAGGTCAGCTGCCCTGCTTTGTTCTCAATAGTTTATTGATAAGGGATTGAAGCAAAAAAATGGACTCATTATTCATTGCTTCATTGTGGTTAATTTACTAAAGGGTTTAAGAATGGTAACACAATTGGTGGGTGAAAATTTATTTCAATTATCCAATCCCATGAATAGAAAATTCCTGTTTACTTATTAATTCTTCACATGATTGGATAATTGAAGTTAATATTCATTCAATGTAATGCATGAGCAATCTCAAATCCTTTGTCAACAGATAGCCAATGACTTTTAGGAAATCCATTTCCAGGTGTTCTAATTCACCCAGGTTCTCTGATGAAAGTGTATTTTCTCCAGTCTTGGAGAGCTTTATTAAATCAGGCCCACAGTGTCCATATAGCTAGGTAAGATGGCCATAGCAAAAGAAGGCTAAGGGCAGCAAAAATACATTCCATTGTTTGCAGTGGTTTTATTTTGTTCATATGAAATAGACATGCAGACTTTTTCAGTAGATACCCACAAAGAGTAACAGGAATGTGGAAAAGATAAAAAATTTTGCCTATTTAATAAAAAAGTCTTTAGGCAACTTATGATGAACAACCCAAAGCTATCATTGGTAATTAGTTCTTATAAATATATCATATATATTAAACATCATCACAACCAGCCCATGCAGAGAAGTGTAGCTTTGCAGGGAACTTAGAATAAAGTAAGAAGAAGTATTATTCAAATCAGCTCTAGACGTAAAAAAGCATTTAAAATTGTGTACTTAGAGGTCAAACACTTTGGCTCTGTGGACCTATAACCAAACTGCAAGCAATCTAAGGCTCATGTCCCTAACAATGTATGTTACCGAAAAATATCATACATTTTGGTGGACCCTAGTCTTAAGAGATTAAAGATACTTTATAAGAATTTGTGATCTGATTTGATACAGCGAACAGTGGAAGCAATCACAAAGTATCTCAATTTACCTGCATACATGTTAACTAAGTAAGTATAGCTGATTTGTGTTTCTATCTATTACATAGTGCTAAAAATGACCAGATTTATTTCAATAAATGAAACAGCTTATTATTAAAGGTAGAATAATAATATTAGAATATATGTCATGGCGTATTATTATAAATTACATTTGATTCTCTTAATAAAAGGCCAGTATTGTTTAGTTACAGAGGGAAATAAACCTGGTCGTATGGTTATATAGCTTTATTTGTCATAAATTGAGCTCACATGCAGAATGCTAAAGTATTTTGTTCCAACAAACTTACTAATTATGTCTGCCAATGGGAACCATTTAATAAAACTCCCTCATTGCATACATTTCTTTTTAAGTATGACCAATTAATATATATGTAGTGCGTGGGCTCATCACTTTGGCAATCCAAGTTTCTATTTTTTTATATACTGTCAAGCTTATTTGGAAGTAATTTTTTTTATGCTTATCTGACTTTGGAACTTAGATTGTTTAACTATTGTTTTACCCACATGGATGTTGTTTTCCATGAGAGTTGTACCAATCCATAGAAGACATTCCAGTAATTAAAATGAGTGTATGTGTGCCGTATGATCTCAGTTATTGCTTTTTTGAGAGAAAATATAAATGTGCACATAAATGTTTGCTGCTGTTTATAAAAAAACTTGTGAATTCATTTTGGATGGTTAGAAAGACAAATGGAATAGACTGTGCATCACTTGGTAATGGGCTTTGTGCCAGGCAGAGTTGATAGAGAAGTGTAAGTATCAAATTGCCTTAAAGTAGGCAATGGGCCACCTATAATAAATAAGAAGGTTTGTTGGAGCATGCTGTGTTATGGTACAGTTATATCCATAAGCCTTTAGTCATTTAGTGATGTGTCTGAGAGATAAATATCGAGAAACATCATGATTAACTATTAATTTACATTGCTGGACTAAATGATGGCAAGGTTGTGTTTATTTAGGTAAAGGACTTTTTCATAGTCAGTATTTACTTATGTATATTCATTTTACTAGTTGTGGAAATGGATAAGGGATATGATACTGTATCTATTTGCCCTTCCACAATAGATTCACCATAAGCCATCCCCCAACATTCTTTTTGAGGAAATAGATGTGAGGATGAAGATGCCTTGAGAAGGCATGTGAACTGTATGGTACCCACTCTGTATGCCTAGACAAGAGGTCTGGGGAAAATTTGAGGCATATCCCACACTTCTTTATAAGAAAAAATAAATAATAAAGTGTGTATCAAAGTTTAGTCAACAGTCTATATTGTTTAATTTCTGCCTTGTTCCGTGTACTTATTTTTCAGTATTTTGCCTTTGCCTAGATATTTTAGCAAAGCAGACTTTACCAATTTTGTTCATCCTTAAAGAGCTATAGCATGATGGGAAGAAAGGCAGGAGAATAAAAGAAAGAGGAAAAAGGACACATATGTTTACCGTTCCTACACCATATATGTGTCTGATAAATATATCACAATACATACATAACATTTTATTTGGGGAGTGAAAAGAGTGCAGTTTAGTTTAGCTCTTCCGTGTAGTGATAGCTCTACCTTTGGCTGACTTTTTTAATTAACAAAATATGTAATGTTGTATTTAAGGGATATCGTCAATATACCCAAGGTTCCCATGGCTTTATTTAAACAAAAACTACAAGGCTAGACATATACCTTGATTTTCTTAAGTGCTCACATTTTGCTCACATTTAACGTCACTTTGGATACTAAATATATTGGTACCATAACTATCTATAACTGTGGGTGAATCTCCCCAGTGGAGACACAGGAAGCAATAAAACATAGGGTTGTAGCCAATCTAAATTTCATCTAAAACTTTAAAAAGTTTTGTCTTTAAATACACATCAATGTCTATTACTGTCAAAATGTAAAGGTGTAACTATCAAGCGGCAAACAGTTGATTTTTTTATGTGCAGATAATGGTTTTGCAAAGAAAAAAAAAGCTGGCAGCAAAAAATCTGTTTTGATAAAACTACAAGGATGGCATCTTCTGGCTTTGTGTCACCCTGAGTTTTATTGCTTATTTTCTTCGCTTTTATCTAGTTTCAAAAATTACATTTTGCCTCTCTGTTAATATGTGATATGTATTTCCAGGCATACAGTAAATTGTATTGTAAGCTTTAAATCAGTAAAGAGCATTGCAGTATTACAGAGCATTGCAGATAGGCTCTTATTGCTTAACATAATCTGTTTATCCTTCAAAACTGACTTTGAGATTGTCAAACAAAAGCCGATCTTATGAATTCAACACAGTTTTTAGTTATTTCCTATTCACTATGCATCATTCCATCTAGAATTTTTTATAGTAATTTATCACCATACAACTGTTTGGAAAAAAATTAAACTAGTAGGGAATTATCAACAAGTTTAGATAACATTACAAACAATTATATATGCATATTGAATTATCACTTTTGAGATACTGTATGCATAAAGAGGGTCTGTTTAGTAATTACATCTATTTTAGTACTCCAGGAGGTTTTAGTGTGACAGTCCTCTCTACTGCATGATATTTGGCTAATAAGTAGTATGAAATAGTAATAAATAACCCCATATAATGAAATTCAAATCCAAGTCCAAATATGGGATAAAAACCCTTTATACCTTTTTGAACACAGGTTGCCTCTGTTACATAGCACTCTACCAGTAGTGGGTCTTGAGGATCATTTGTTACCTGTTCCCTGATACTCTAAAATATTCTTAATTGCATATTCATCAGCAAAGCAAATTTTCCATTACTCCCTTATTCTAATATTCACCTTTGACTTTTATAAGAAGACTTAAAATTGAGGTTGGCAATAAGCCGTATCTATGTATCTTCTCCAAGATAACTCTTGGATTATTTTTAATAATAGTTCCTTTATTCCAGAATTTATGTATTTCTACCTATTTCTGTGGGTTCTAATTCTGTACTATAGGTCTCAATTGTTTTTATTCTGTTGTCCTATCTTTACATTTCTCTCTATCCGGAGCCTACATTATCCTACAAAAGTGTGCCCAAACTGTGAAATAGGAACCAACATTGATCCCTACATGTTTCAATACAGTTAATATTGCTTTGTCCGGAGAACCATGTGTTTTATGCAAATTTTTGACAGGTGACTGCTACAGGGATGTCTCCTGAGACTGGGGATGTTTGGGATCAAACCACATCTGGGGGGGAGTCTGGGGGGGCTGTAATTCAGAAGTAGGCACCAGGACAATGAGAACTTGGATGCTGGATGTAAATCTACAGAGAAGGCTGTCTGAGCTCTGCTGAAAATCTCTCTGGGTACACAAATGTCTGGATATGCCATATATACAGGAAGGAGTACTTTTGCAGTTTTGGCTTCACAGGTTTGATTTTAGCATCAGAGATTTGCTTATAGTATCATGTTTTCTTATGCAAAAGTAAAGCAAAAAAAATGCATGTTTTATTATATATATTATACACACAGTTATCTTTTACAAGACAATAAAAGTATGTGGCCACAAAGCTTTATTGCCATTAATAGTGGCTCTAAAACACAGCCTGAATATAAATATACCTAATTCAGGAAAAGTATTTATACTGTTTAGGCTGAAATATATTATGTTTATACATCCAAATAAAACTGCAGGCCCTATTATCTGCACCAACAGTTTACATAAATATACTTTTTATTTGTAAATCCAATGAAGGACACAGCAGGATTATAGGATAATGGAGTTTGTGCAGAATTTTTGTTTATTTGCCATGCTGATTGATCAATCTTCCAGATTACAATAACAGTGGAAACAGTTTTCTGATTGACACTGAATTTTACATTTGGCCTTAATAAAGTACAGATTTTCTACTTAATGTTCTCAAGGGTAATATTCTGTGCACATAAGAAACCCTTAACTCCAAACCCCCCAGTATCGCCAGGATTGGCTTCACTGCATGCCTTTAGGCTCACAAACATTTGTGGTTGAAGCATCATGGCCATACCCCTGTGCTAAGGGCTCACCTCTTTTATGGAGAACATTTTCTTTTTTTACCAGTGTAAATAAACGTAAAGGGTAATAGAAAAATGCAATACTGTCATGGGGGGAGTGTTTGCTTCAGTTGTTTTCAGACACGGATCGCACATTGGTATTTTATGATTTGTATCTGTGGTTAGAACTTAAAAAACTGTACTTCTATATGTGACATATTACTCAGCACTTTAAAAAGTTCATAACTAAAGGGGCTCACAATCTAATGTCCCTACTATATTAATATGTCATTAGCCTACTCAAACGACAAATTCTGAAGGAAAGTGATTAACCTACCTGCATGTTTTTTTGGGGGATGTGGGAGGAAACCGGAGTACCCAGAGGAAACCCACAGAGACACAGGGAGAACATACAAACTCCTTGCAGAGATTAGAACCTGTGACCCAGTGCTTTACAGGCAAAAGTGCTAACCGCTGAGCCAACCATTCTTATATTCCATTCACTCACCTCATCATATGGCTCACTCCCCTTTATCATATTAGCACTGATGATTAGGGATGAGCGAGCAAAATTTTTAATTTCGAATTTGGGGCAAATCGGGCCTTTCTTGCTTACAGAACATGTAACCAAGAACGACCTTGTGATTCGCCACGAGGTTGTGTTATCGCCGAACCCAGATGATCTCTCAATGGAGAATCTCCATTGAGATTTCATCTGGAGCACTTGCATGCCTCCAATCAGCTGTGACCGCAGGTTAACACGCTCCCTGGGCTGTACTTACCGGAAGTGCGGGGAAATTTTTCACTCATCCCTACTGATAATTAGCCACCCAATGCTGTTAAAGAGACATAGAAAGTAAGTAAGTTTCAAGTTATACATACTAAAGCATAAAAAGGTAGTGATCATTACTCTCACTGCCAATAGAGCAGTTGAGGGAGCAAATGCAAAGTAATTGATTTTAGGCAATCATTGGGGACATAATTGCCATAGGCAAAGTGCTCAAACACTTTTAAGTCAAAGCCTGCATGCCTCATTTCCCCAAATATGGAGGTTTCTGAAGTAGATGGGAGACACAATGATCTAGACTAAAAATAAGTCCAGGTGAATTTCCAGTCCTACTCATTAAGTAGATATCAAGTGCAATTTAAAAAAAAAAAAATTATTGTGACAGGGACTTGCAGTGCCTGTCAGAAAAGGTCTGGAATGGGTGGAGCTGGCCAAGGAAAGTGAAGGGTGGGTTCCTTGGCCAATCCTGATTGGGATATGTGCACCTGCAATTTAGGAGGAGGTAAATAGTGAGATGATAGTTAAGTTAGTTCCCTGCTCTGTGAGGGAACAGAGCTGTGCCTTGCTAAAACAACGATTACATGTGAGTAGACAATGCTTGTTTTGTTATCTAAAGACTGCCCTGTATTGGTTATGCTTTAAACTACTTTACTGTTAGTCAGAGAAGGACTATCTCAGTAAAGGTATATAGTTACTCAGCTGAGCAACTTCTTTTGTTTGGTTGGAGCTAATAAATAGACAGGCAGGAGCCTGTTTTCAACAGCAATCCCACATTTTAGGAGATTTAAAGGACCAGCATTCTGTCTGAAAATGGAAGAGGTCCTGAAGCAGCTAGTGATTGCTAATGCTACTCAGCAGCAAGCTAATGCTACCTAGCAGCAAACGAATGCCGCCCAGCAAGGGAAAGTTAGAAAGCACAGTAGGAGACCAATCGTTTGTTGGTGGCAAAACTGGCGGAAGTCTTTCGGGCTGTAGTTGGCTCTGGATTTAAGGGTAGCTCTAGTACCATCTGAGCTAGCCATTGTTTGCTAAAAATGACACCTCATGATGATGTTGAGGCCTACTTCAATACGTTTAAGAGGTCTGTGGAAAAAGAGGGCTGGCCCCATGTGTAGTGGGTGGGTATAGTGGCACCTTTCCTGACTAGGGACTCTCAGAAGGCATATTTTGAACTGGCCAAAGGGGACGCCAAATGTTATGATCTGAGGGTCTGAGGCGACTGGGCGTAACCCCTGCTCTGCCGGCCCAACGAGTGCACAAATGGACTTATCAGCCAGAAAAGTCTCCCAGGTCCCAGATGCATGACTTGGTGTACCTGGTTAAAAAGTGGCTACAACCTGAGATTTTCATGGCCCCTCAGATCGCAGAGAGGGTCACCATGGACCGCATCCTAGGAGGACTTCCCCCCACTCTACAAAAATGTGTGACACATGTGGACCCCTAGATCGCAGATCAACTAGTGGAGATGATAGAACGCTATCTACCATCTGAGGATTTCCTGGCAATACCATCCCAGCGCTCTTCACTACAGAAAAGGTCGTCACCCAGGGCAACACGTAAGACATATTCCCCCCCCCGAGAGACTAGGAGTGGAAGACTTCCTAGGGGGACACTTGGCGTCCACTCCAGTATTGGAGATGCCATGAGCAGGGCCATATCGCTGCAAGATGCCCTGTTTCCAGCGGCTTCTCTACATACAATGTGATACTGCCCGACGGATGTCCCTGTACGCCCAATCGGTTTGTACTTTAGAAACTGACTGTCATGTAGCTGTTGTGAAAGTGGGCAGGTGTACCGTGCAAGCCTTGCTGGACTTTGGCAGTTTAGTGACTATGGTGCACGCCAGTATGGTGAAGCAGGAGCAGCTCAAAGAACCCCGCATTGTTGTAGTATGTATACATGGGGATTCTAAATGTTACCTCACGGCATTAGTAAAAATCAAGACTAACTATGGGACTGTCCGCCATGAAGTCTGTGTGTCAGCGGTATTAATGCACTGAGACTTTCCTCTATTTTGGAGACTGTGGAAGGGGGTAAAAGTGCCACGAGTTGAAATGGTTAATGAAAATGCTGTCGCTTATGATCAAACAAGTACCGAAAAACCAGACTGTGATGGGTTAAAAAGCCATGCTGTAGTAGTCACAGAACCAGATTTTCCCTTTCTCGGTCTTAGCCAGGGAGACAAAGTTGCCCCTGGAGACTCCAGAGGAGGCAGTTATGCCAGACTTGGGAGGTCTCTCAGGACAACTTCGGGACAGCCCAGCTGCGGGATCCCACCTTGGCCAGGGCCTGGGAAAATGTGCAGGTAATTAATGTAGTCTCCCAGTCCCCTGGCGCTGACAAGGTTTTCCCTCATTCTGCAGTGATAATTGAGTTGTTGTTTGGGTAGATAAGATACGGGGGAGGTGGTAGAACAACTTATTGTACCCCAACCTTTCTGCTGGATGGTATTGGATCTGGCCCATAAACATGCTCCTGGGGGGCACCTTGCCAAGGAGAAAACCCAGCAAAGAATACTGCAGAGATTCTTTTGGCCAGGAGTCTTTGCTGAGGTTAAAAGATACTGTGAGTCTTGTCCAGATTGCCAATTATCAGCCCCAGCAGCCCACTACCGAGGTCCCCTAGTTCCTTTGCCTATAATTGAGGTACCGTTTGAGAGATTAGCGATGGACCTTGTGGGGCCCCTGGTGAAGTTGGACAGAGGACACCCTTATATACTAGTAGTTCTCGATTATGCTACCCATTACCCTGAGGCAATTCCTTTAATAAATATTACATCTAAAACCATTGCAAAGGAACTTTTTCACATGTTTACATGCACCGATATTCCCAAGGAGATCTTAACTGATCAGGGAACATCTTTCATGTCCAGAGTTATGAAAGAGGTGTGTAATTTATTGGGTATTAAGCAGCTCCGCACATCTGTGTACCATCCACAAACAGATGGGTTGGTGGAGCGGTTTAACAAAACACTGAATGGCATGCTGAAAAAGGTAGTGGAAAAGGATTGGAGGGATTGAGACTGTCTCCTTCCTTATTTAATGTTTGCGGTATGAGAAGTCTCCAAGTCTTCCACAGGGTTTTCGCCCTTCGAGCTGGTGTACAGAAGGCGCCCTCGGGGACTCTTGGACATAGCAATGGAGACTTAAGAACAAGAGGCCACACGCCATAAGTCCCTAATAGAGCATGTTTACCAAATGCAAGATCGCATAGAGGCAGTCATGCCCCTGGTGAAAGAACACACATACAAAGGGCTCAGGAGGCTCAAAACCGGGTGTATACCCATTCCGCAGGAAACAGCACATTTACCATGTTATTTTAATTAGGACTAGGAAATATAGGGAGGCCCTGTATACTACCCCTCAGCCCCTTCCTCTAGCCCAGGCAGGCATTCAGGATGTAGGGGTGGCCAAGTCCCTTTCAACATCCCAGAAGCAGGAAGTAAAAGAATTTCTGCAGAGGAATCCGGAGGCTTTCTTAGATCTGCCCAGATGTACAGGGGTTCTGAAGCACGATATTATTACTGATCCCCAGGTGTGTGTCCCCCTAAAACCCCAAAGGATTCTTGAGGCCTGTAGACAGGCAGTAGAGGAAGAAGTGGAAAAAATGTTGAAACTGGGGATAATTGAGAAGTCAAAAAGTGAATGGAGCAGCCCCATTGTCCTGGTACTGAAGCCAGATGGGTCCATTTAGTTCTGTAATGATTTCCGAAAGTTGAATGCGGTGTCAAAATTTGACGCTTATCCCATGCCTTGAATAGATGAGTTTACAGAGAAGCTAGGCAACGCCAGGTACATTGCAACTTTGGATTTAACTAGGGGATACTGGCAGATGCAGTTATCAGACGAGGCAAAAGGGAAAAGGTTTGTGGCAGTATGTACAGATGCCCTTCGGCCTCCAAGGGGCTCCAGCTTTTTTTCAGCGGCTAATGGATGAGGTAACAAGGCCACATTAGCACTTTGCCACTGCCTACCTGGATGATGTAGTCATTTTCAGCAAGGACTTGGAAAGCCACCTTCCCAAAGAGCAAGCTGTTCTAAATGCCTTCCAGAAGGCAGGTCTCACCTGCAACCCAAAAAAATGCTCCATCGGTTTGGAGTAAGCCCATTACCTGGGGTATGCCATAGGCCAGGGCCTTGTAAAACCTCCACTGAACAAAGTTGAGGCGATTCAGGGTTGGCCCCAACCTGTGACCAAAAAGCAGGTACGGACCTTCCTTGGGATGATTGGGTACTACCAGAGGTTTGTCCCAAATTTTGCCACTATGGCAGCCCCACTAACAGACTTAGCGAAAGGGAAAGGGTCAGTAATGGTAAAATGGTCCCCGCAAGCAGAGAGGGAATTTTTAGCCCTGAAGGGAGCTTTGTGTCAACAGCCTGTGCTAGTGGCCCCTGACTTTAGCAAACCCTTTCAGGTGCAAAGTGATGCCTCTAACATTGGTTTGGGTGCAGTCCTGTCCCAACTTGTAGGAAGTGACGAACAACCGGTGGTTTTCTTGAGCAGAAAATTGACCCCAGCAGGAAAGAACTACAGCATTGTTGAGCGGGAGTGCCTGGCAGTTAACTGGGCACTGGAGTCTCTACACTACTACGTGCTTGGTAGGCTGTTTAAACTAATTATGGACCATTCGCCCCTTACATGGATGTTGCAAGCGAAAGAGAGAAATGCTCGGGTGACACAATGGTTCTTGTCCCTGCAAAATTTTAATTTTACTGTAGAGCACCAGGCAGGAAAATTATAGGGTAATGCAGACACCCTCTCTAAAACTCACTGTGTGTGGGTAGGTAGTGTCCGACCCCACAGGTTCGAAATGGGGGGGGGGAATATGTGACGGGGTCTTGCAAAGCCTGTCAGAAATGGTCTGGGATGGGGTAAATGTAGCACCAAGACTGAGGTATTACCTGTATTAAAGGCTCCAGGGAAACAGAGTAGTCATTTGTTTGTAGAGGTTTTTAAGAGAATAAACCTGGTTCTTTAGGGCCCTGGAGCTGGCCAAGGAAAGTGAAGGGTGGGTTCCTTGGCCAATCCTGATTGGGATATGTGCACCTGTCCTCAGGTGCACTTTAAGAGGAGGTAAATAATCAGAAGAGATCTCACTTAGTTCCTTGCTCTGTGAGCCCAGAAGTGGAGTATGCTGTCAATAGCTATATTATATATATATATATATATATATATATATAACCCCACAATAAAGCATACCTCAATAATTACATTCAAATCTATACCATTTTAAATACAAATTCATCCAGACACAGAGGGAATTCTGTCTTTTCAGCTGTCTAGGAAGAGTTAAGAAGAGGTATTATGTTTTGGGAAAATAGAGGCTTCCATTGCTAAATTTCCACAACAATTCTATTTTTTTGGCCGTGCCTAGTTTTACTGCTGTCTGTATCTGTAACCTGGCATATGATTATAGCAAATTAAGTCAGAGAAAAGCCAATTTACATGTAACTCAGTAATAATTAAAGCCCTCAGATCAGCATGACAGCCAAGCCACTAGCATTTAAAGAAGTCACAATGGTATTCGATATACTGCTTTTTAGTGCAAGGTTAAATAACCAATTTATTTTAATAAATAGGACTAAGATTAATGTGTAAAGTACAATAAGCTGCATCAATCAATAATGCATAATTTATTGACTGGTAGTAGTAACTCAGTAAATTGAATTATGTTTGGTTGTCTGGGGATGGGGGGGTTTACTTCATTTTTCATTTCATTTTTTGAAATGGCCAATTTATTCTTTTTACTGGGACCCAGAAATAGGCCTCATCAATGTGATTGTCTCTCTTTTTAGTTTCCAGATGAACAATTGTAAATGTTCTTTTTTTGTGAACCTTTAACCTTGTATGTCTGGCATGTCAGAGTAGAAAATTTCTTTGTCTACATAAAAAATTACACAGCTGTAATTCTCAGTGACATTTCACATTGCTCTATTCACTCATATCTTCTCTGGTTTGGTGTAATTTATTGCACCTGTCAAATAAGCAAAGAACACTTTTTAGGGAATTAAATATTGATTATAAAGTAACCCACATATAAAACTAGAAGTGGAACCTTTGTGTAGATATTTGTCAAGGAGGATTTTAAGGCTCATCTTGTTACAATCCATATGTTTCAAAGGAATACTTTTATTTCTTTTATATGCAAGAATCCAACATATTGAAATATGAGAAAAAAAACATGATACTGTTGTAAAGTAATGCTGTGGCTAGGTAGCAAACATCGCCCAGGAAAAAATGGATTGTTCAAATTTTGGGCACACATGACAACACCTTCTGCAAAATGTACAGGTAAGGTGCTAGTAAAAGAGACCATACATGGGCAACAAACATAATCAACACAGTGGTAAACATTACAGTAGGTGAGCAAGCAATTCAGGTAACACACTGAAATATAACAATGTTTGGGTAACTAACTGGCAAATGTGACAGTATGTGGGTAATACAAAATTTGACAATACTCAGGAAACAGATTGGCATTTTTCTCAATAAACATGTGGGAAACAAATGAGCACTAGTGATAATGTATCAGGTATGACCTTACCGGGCAACAAAAAGGCAATTGCATTTTATCCTAAAATTGTCATCTTTTTTGTTGCTGCTGGTGCTCATTGGCAGAGACATAACAAAGAAACCTTTCCAAAGCATAGAGAAAATCTCCCTTTAAACAGTTGTTACAGGAACAGATCTCTCTATGCTAAGTACTGCAATGTATGACATCTACTGTTCTTCAGACTAAACCAAACTCAGGTATGATTGGATTATAAATGGATGATTTTCCAACTCATTTTGTCCTGGTGGAAAGTAACAGTTGGTTTCAGTAAGAAAAATGCAAATCTTGGATTAAGGTGGCTTTTTATGTACATATAAATGGATGGAGAACTGCAAAAATGTATATTATCAAAAGAAACAAAATTACATGTAACAAAATCAGAAAAATGGGTTAGCCATGATATACTATATTATACTGGTATGTTGTGTATTGTATGATCTATGTTCACCTATTCAGCTTAACATTTAAAGTTGAACTTTGGCCATCTTGATTGGCCATTCTAGGATAGAAATACCATATGTCTAGGCACATGCAAGGGAAGTTGGGAATGTCAGGATTCACCAGCAACTTTTGCCTAAAACATGGAGAAATCAGGCAGGTAAGTCACATTTTTGCAGAAGGGACATTGCCTGTTCCGTTCTGCAATAATGACCTGCCTGAAGTACTTAATATGTCACATATAAAGTTTTTAGCTGCTTTGGTTGTACCTTGTGGGAGATCTAGTGATTTAACTATATAAACAAAAAAAAAAACAGTGACATTCCTGGCTCGTGTTTTTAATTCAATATGCTCCTTTTAATATATGGGAATATATTACAAAGTTATCTATAGATATTTACACAACACCTTGCAATTATCTCTTTCTATACATCACATGGAACAACCTTCTTTACAGGATTATACGAGACACCTGCAGAAGGATTTCTTGCCTCTAGGCTTGGAAAGCAACACGTTTTAATGTTTTGTGTTTCTTATTGTTAGAATTAACACTGTGAATCACAACTCATCAATAAGTCTCCTATGTTGTGTTCTTGTTAAGTAGACGAGTCTCCTCTGCTAGTGTGTGGGTGCTTGTTAGCATTGCTTGAGACTCCTGTGTAATTCCTGTAGGCTTGTCTTTTTTTTATTTTTAGTTAGAGTTTCCCTGTTGCTGAGCAGACATGGCAGCCCAGACTTCCTTTAAAATTATCAGCCAGAATGTCTGCTTTGTTAAACTGTCTATAGCATATTGCCTGCTGTCCATGGGAGGTTCAGAAGCAGTTGAGAAATTTCTTCAGGCATCCCAGTGCTTGTCTATTGTAATAGTAGTATTACCTGTAACATTCCAGATTCTCCCATGTTACCAGTTACAAATGAGACATTTTTATCAGTGATAGGCAAATTTAGTTTGAAATTTAGTGAACCTGAACTTGGAGCCAAATTTCATTTAGGTCCCTGGATTGTAAAACTTGCTGTTACTTTTTGTCTTTTTTTATGGGTAATTATTAAAACAGCCATGGGAAGCTTCTCACTGCCAGAGGACACATATATCAATGCTAAAATATGGTGAAAACTGTACAGCAGGGAGATGGCAAAACTGAAATATTTTAATCATTTAAATAATCTGCTTGGGGTTTGACAGCCTCAGTGCATAGCATATGCATTACTTGCAGCAATAATTTGGCTGTGGAATAGATTTTTTTTCCTTCAAAACTAGCCTAAATACAGCAGGAGCTCTCAAATCTCATTCAATTTTTTACAAAAAAAATAATTATTTTTCAGGAAGCTTTAACAGTGAAATATGCTCTCATCAAATTTTAATAGATCTGCTATGACCGAAAGAAATTTGTCAGTTGCTTGGCTGTCATCCAATCATGATGTCATTGATGCAAAACTTTCCAGCTGTTGGCTAACCTCTTATCTACAATTTAGAGAGTGCAGATGATACAGTAGTGTAAAACAGGCCAGCAAACGGACATTTGGAAAAAGGGAAAAAACTAGAGAAAAAAGAGTGCAGGTAGGTGGTTTACAACCTGCATTAAAAACTCACAGATGACAAAGCAGTTACTGACATGATGGCTGCACTGTGCCCCCCTTTTTAGGGGACTGACTTCAGCAAAAGAGAGGCCCTAGACCTGTTAAAAGGAGCTAGGCGGGGGCCAGCATGACTGGGGGGGGAAGGCAAAAGAGTGAGGAGATGGTGTGAGGGGGAGGTTATTGGTTAAAGGTCACTTGATTGGAGAATTTGTAAAACAATAGGTAGGGGAACAAAGGATATAAAAGAGTGGGGAAAAAGGGGCAGGCAGTTTTACAAAAAAGTGTGAGCTCCCCGCCCGCCCACCCTTGTTGGCAGTGGTTGGTATGGACTTTGAGTGGCGGTATGAAGTCCTGGAGGGGGAATGTGTCAGACAAAGGTATGGTACATAGTGATGGTGTGGAGAGCCATCTGTGGTATGGGCTCTCCAAGTTGATGTGTTAATGTTGGCAAAAGGGTAATGGCGGGAGGTATGCATAATTGATATCGTTCCTGAGGCTGTTAATTGGCGCCTGGGAGCAGTTAGTGGTATCAAAAAACGCAGTTCCCGGGGTTAATGGTTTGTGTGGTTTAATCAAGCGGCGAGGACCTGCCACTTGGTAACTGTAGTGTCATCTTGTTTCAGTATGTTAAAATTGGGTTGATACAGTATTATTCATGTTTGTTATAATGGTTGCTATTTAGGGATTATTGTTAATTTATGTTAAAAGTTTGTAATCAATAAACAGCCAAAAATGGCCATTTTCACCATACCTGGAATTTGGCTTTATTGTAGAAGGTATGGGTTTCGGGTGGTAGTGGGAAGCGGTTATGTGAGAAAAAGCTTTTGCATGCCACAGTCATGTCCTTTTTGGCCCCTTTAAACCTGCAGTTCACTGAAATTCTCATGCACAATAATTTACTGAGAATATAAATTTCAGATCCACAATAGTTACCTTAAATCCAAGGCAGCATTGAACCTGTACCATATACTTTAGTGTCACATATATATTTTGCAGAAGGTAAATGGTGCTTCAACAGGATGTGAGAATTTCAAAACTGTAATAATCAATGTAGTATTTCCTTAGCCGTGTTTTACATTATCCCAAAATATTAACACACTATGTAAAAAAATGTTGATTTTAAATTCTTTAACACCTGGTTTCAAAAAATGTGCATTTTTCACTGCAGTACTTACCTTTCCCCATACTCTGTCCCCTACATAAAACTTGCTGAGTTGTTTTTACACTAGGCTGAATGATACCTTAACCTGGCAGTCATTGCATGGGCATCTTTGGCTCTTTTGGACTACAAGAAATGCAGTTACTATTCTGTTAGTTCTGGCATCTCACACATGTCATGGCTGTATTTATTAAGTGTTGCTCCTCCTTACCCTAAGGACATTGCAGTATTGAAAACCTGAAGGGGACAACAGTTATGTTTAATTGAGCATAGGAAGAAGATTTTAAGGTTAGTAAAGGTGAAATCTGTTGAAATATGAAAATAAGCAAGCAGTAAAAGAAAGAGATTTTTCACTTTGATGAAATGTTTACTTGGACATTAAGAATGGGACTGTTGAAGCAACTACCAATGAACTAATATTATCGTAATATTATAAAGGTATATTTTTTATCATTGTGTAATACTTTTAAAATGTGCAGGGATGAATTCTGGATCTCTCAGCTTTGCTCCGTCCTTTAGTGCTGCATCCAGAGGCTTCACATGTTTTCTTTCAGTCTCTGTTAATCTTCATTAAAGAAGCTGAAAAGAAGTGTGACCTTAGTGTAAATTGTATATATTGATCAGGAGGTCAAACTTTCAGGAGTTCATCCTGGTGAGCTGGGATAATGTAGCTGTAAATTACTAGAGGAAGGCTTACAGAAAGAGCCCTTCTTAATGCACAGCTCCCTCCAAAGGTATCCCACCTAAAGAAATGGGAGAAAATTGTCAGTCCCTTAAATAGGAGGTGCCTAACCAAGCACCTTCATGACAGAATAACCACATTTTCTTTTAATGAAAGCTAAAAGAAGAACAGCGTGTCAGTTTAATCTAATGTGTCAAATCTTATTTACCATGTAAGTGATTTGGTTTCCATTTATTTGTACTAAAAACACTTTGTATATCTATCTTATCTACTTGAATTGTAGCTCTTTTATTATCCTTATATCCAGAAAAAACAATAATAAATTCCATTAGCAGGTGCGTTTGCACTTTATATTTGATTACTTTATTTAGGAACCAGCTGCCATTCCTGAATCCATGCTCAAATAGGAAACTCGCACAGAAGCATTGGAATTGGATATATGACAATTCTTTGTACATCTGGGCTTCTGGCCATTGGCTTTTTTCTGCCATGATTCCAGCTACTCTGGTGCAATTAATAGGAGACCTTTAAATCTCCAAGGTGTATACTGTCAGAGGAAAATTAGAAATGCATTTCAACCTATATATGAATTACTTAAACTCTGTTCATTCTCAACCAAGTTACAACAACCCCAATTCATTAACACATGGCATGTTTTCTCTTCCATTCCCACCATACCATGCATACCTCCTTTTATACTTTTTTTTTACCACTTAGTATTGACTTTTGACTTTTTTAGTCAGGTTTTGCAGTATATATAAATCACAAGTATGAGTTGTTAAATATTCATATTACTAATTAGGGTAATTGGGGTATTGAAGGAAATTGTAGTTATGCCTGAATGGATGAGACATAGAGTTGAGTAATTTCCTTTTAAAATCCTGATTTCATTGCAGTTATGCTAATTGCACTGTTGAAAATATTTCAGTACCATTTCTCTCACTGAGCTACTTCCCATATGTGAAACTTGCTAGAAAAGCATTTACCCTTCCTATATACCTAGGGTCATTTACGAACAGTTTTCATTTTTAAATAAATATAAGTACTACATACATTTGTTTATTGCATAAAGGTTTTTTACTTTGTCAGGATCTTCTATGTAAACAAAATAAAACAAAAATATTCAATTTCACTAAATTATAAAATGCTGTGGTGAAAATTATGACCTCTCTATTGTTTAGAATCAGTTTCGACCCGGTTATATTATAAGATTATATAACAATAATTAGTGCCCAAACCTAAATCATACACACACTAAAATGACCCCTGGGATCACAAGGTTTGCTGTAACTAGAGTAAGTGACACCAAGATATGTTTTGAATTGTTTATGCCATTGTCACTAAAAAAAGTCATAATTTGATGACTATATATAATAATAACTATAATATTGACAAATCTTAAGGGAAAAAAGTCCATGGGGACATGTGGAATGACATTGATGAGGAATGCCTGGATACTTATATTGGGTTTCTTCTTCTTGCTGGGGTGTACAGATCCTGTAATGAGGTCACTCAGTTTCTGGGACGCGTCATCAGGCAGGACAATTTTCTTGTCAACAATGTCACTTCTGACCTTTCGAATGATATCAAGAGTCTTCAGATTTGAACACAGGGATACTGGAGCAAAAGCTGACAAGCTTGCTCCCATCAGTCTGTGGGAGATGGAATGCAGCTCCTTCCACTGATGTTTCATGCTGGGCCTCAGTTGACAGCAGATAATGCAGGTAAAGGGCAGGGCTCCACGTTCTTCAAAATTTGCATTTACAGACACCACCACTGTTGTTTCATATTGTCCAAAAAGGAAACCGGGGTGTGATATTTATGTCCACTTTTCACAAAGATGCAGCTGTGTCATCAAGACCTGACAAACAGTCCATACTTATCCTGGGTTACAAAAAAACAAAGGAGGAGGGGACAACCTGGACAAGCGGACTGCCACCTTCATTTGTCAGTGAATGACCAGGAGATGGCCAATGGTTGTGTTTTATAACGTCTTAGATATGTCTGCGTACAATGCGTTTGTGTTGTGGACCCACATCCACCTGGGAACGCAACCAAAATTATCAAGCGGAAAATGTTTCTTTAGGAACTAGGAAATTCCCTTGTCAAGGGGCACATTGAGCAGTGGAAACGGGTTCCCCAAGACCTATGAGGAAAAAATGAAAAGAAATGAAAAACAAATATTTAAGAGATGTGTTTTAATACCCCTCAGTAATAGTCTGGTAACATAACAACCCTTAATTTACTTCTCTTGAGGTTCATTTTACCAATTTTTTTAATTAAAAACGAGAGGTATGCTATCAAAGAAAGGCCAAGGGGGTCACATCAAAAATATTAAAACTAATCTTTTCATGAATAAGGAAGCCTAACAAGGTAACCAAGAGGTAAGAACACAAATTGGATGAAAAAAATTGTTTTGAAGGTATTTTATGGCTGATTTAAGACATGGGTCCAAACCGACCTGTTAACATCATGGATAGTAACAGTAAGCTAAGTATATAGGAATCACACACAATCAACTAAAACTGTGAAATGTCACAGCTTTCTTATGGCTTTTCTGCCTTCCCTATACTCCTGCAAATGAGCTTGGTATATGGTTTCATACTAAATCTTCAGATTTAACACATGTGGAAAAAGTGTTCCAGATGATGACAAATGTCTAAAATTTTCTATATCACCAGATTTCTGTAGCTAATGACCATCAATGAGTACAACTTTTCATTAGCAGTTTAACCATTGTGTACTTTGCAAGACATGATACCTATCCACAGTGCACAGGTACCATTTTTGCTTTTTTATCTTTCTTGAATATTTGATTGTTAGTTATTATAATTTTCTTTCCTGAATGTGTTCTCTTTCGCACATTTCAGTTTTGAGTACATCGTAGATCAATCAGGTACTTTGATGAAACCAATCAAGCTAACTTGGAGGCTGTGCAGCAGGCACCAATAGGTACTGCATGTGCAAATACTAATTTTTTAAAAAGTCACAGCATGATAAATATGAAAAATAAAAAAGAAAACTGGTCCCTAACTCTTAATTATCAGTTTCTTCAAAGAAACATACAGCATATAGCAGTGAATAGATTGAAGCGGGTATGTCTGAAAGCCACCTATTCCTTATTAAAGGTGCAGGGACAAATGTACAGCACAGAATAATGGTAGCTGAAAACAATAGCTAAATATATTCCTAAGCATATGCAAATGTGCAATTTATAGCAGAATTAGCACATTTTTGGTGTGCTCTGAAACTCTGTAATATAAATTGTGTGACAAGTCCTTTCCATCTGCTATAGGTTGTTTGCAGTGGTTGCAATTCTGATTTTTCTGAGTTTGTGCAGGGAAAAGAACTAAAGATAAACCAGATGAGATAATATTAATTATTATGGATATCTAATACTTAGATTGCTATAATTTATGAAATATTTGCTCTGTGTGATTATTCAATATGATTGTTTCTAGAGGAGTGCACATTAAGGCACTAATATTTTTTATGTCTCTGCCTGACATTTATGGAGTTATCTTTAAATGTATGTTCAGAAATGATTTGGAATGTATTGTTACTGCCAATATATTTATCTAATAGTAAGGTAATGGCATTTTTCGTTAGTATTAATGTGTTAATTAGTTAGGTATTTATTTAGAAAAAAATAAAACAAAAGACAGATACCAGGTAGACCATGAGTCTCATGTGATTCATATTTCTCATAATTCCTCAAATTTTTACAATGTGCTGCACTATGCTTCTGATCCATGTTGGTGGCAGAGGAGACTATAGCTGTTAGAGAGAGGCAGTTATCCAAATGGACCAACTTTTAGCAAACATCAGGTCTGGTTTATTTGCTCTGTAATAATGTATAGGACGTGTCTACTGCAAAGCTTGTTCAAGTTTGTTTCCAAAAAACTCTATCCATTGCAGACATTCATATAGGATCACTTGGTAGTTTGTGTAATAAAGACTGTAACAAAGTATATTAAAAAAAAAAAAAAAAACTTGGCCCTTTAATGAATAATTTGTGTAAAAAATCTCTGTTATAATAAATAATAAATATATATAATTTAAAAGAGTAAATAATTTAAAAATAAATATAATATATATGTACAGATTTGTATATGAAGACTGAGGGAGAGCTCCTAAAGATCTTTTATAGTTAAGCAAGCTTACATGAGGAAAGCACTTTAAATGCAAAGTACAGAGTATGATTTTAGTTTTGAACACTTTTTATGCCTTAAGAATAGATTGTCAGTGAACAAAGTGGAGTTTGCAGAAATGTTTTTCTTCTGTTTAGCCCTGTGGTCAGCACATCTATCATGCTTTACTCTCAGCAACTTGCCTTTGGCAAATGAATATTAATATATCATAGTATCTTCAAACCTGGACCTTGTGTTAGCTACATTGACATTTATTTCTCAACATTTGTTTAACTCTTAAGATACTTTCTACTGTATTACAGAATCAGAGATATAGGTAGAAGCTTTAATGGTTTTTAATTGTTAACTTTTTCAGGTAGTCCATAGTAAAAACCTACAGCTAATATTAGTTGCCACTGTGCACTTCTAGCTAAATATCAGCAGAGCTAAGAATCTTCCTAAGAACCCCCAACCCTTGGTTACCAACATTTAAACTAATTACCAGCAAATCCCTGTTGGTATTGTAAACAATAGTGAGCTTCCTTTGCTGATAATTGTTAGGAAGTGTTCCTCACCAAATGTTGGTGGAACACAAAACTGGCATTCCCAATATATCAATCAAACATTAGTTGAGAAATAGATCACCATTGGATTTTAATAAATCGAATGTCTAATCTAGTGTTTTTGACCTTTTTAAGTTGAGGGAACATTTGAAATAGTTTTCAGGTCTACAAGGACCATCTTCTGTATTTACTATATCCATAGCTCACATTATATAAGTGCGACAGCCAGTGGGAAGAATGCCCATCTTACATCGCTGTCAAGTGCAAAGAATGTCACCAATACAAAAAATCATCAGTGTCAGTTTAACTGATCTGAGAGGCACAAACTGCTCATTGCTTAAGAAACTCGTAGCATCCTCTAGAAGAACCTTTGTTCAGGATCACTGCTCTAAATCTATTCAAAAATACCGATAAGTGTATGGCTTACATGTATCTCTTACATGTATCTTGTATGTATCTCTGCTTACAATGAATTCAGAAAAGAAATTATTAAATCTAATTGTCTCATTGCTCATAGAACGATAATCAATAGAGGGTATCTTATTATTTCAACACATCATAAGCTTACAGCTCTGATCAGACATTGACAATAGGATCAGGATCAGAGGACTAACTAAGCAAAAAAAAAATTAATTACGGAACATCTACCCTAATAGGAGGAATATGTGATGAGTATGTGAAGGTTTATATATCTCTATTCTGTGTCCCTAGCTGTAATGACAGTTCTTCCAGTGTGGACACAAACCTAAATGCTACCATCAGGCAATAATCCCTACTCAGTGAACCAGATGCAATTTTCAATTTGAACTTAATACAAAACTGTATTACTGAATACAAATAACTAAATACAAATATGAAAAGTGAAATTATTTGTACTAATACCTTTACAGTTCTGAGATATGTACAGTCCTGACACGGTAACCCAGTCAGAATAGGAGACCTGATTCTTCTGTATTACATTTAGATAACAATTAGGTAATATGCAATTTTTAATCCTTGCCCAGCCTCTGACGAAATAGTGAAAAAGCAACACACTAATGGGCCCATCTTTTGTTGGTGCTTAGTTAGAAAACGAACACTGAAGCACACCTAACTTCTAATGCTGCTTTTCTCTCTCAATGGGGCTGATTTATCACGCTGATGTGTGTAAACTCGCGGGGCCAGAATACGCGCCACTGTCTATGGCGTATTACTGCATGCCGGGGCCGAGTACGAGTGCAGTCACCTGCCGTCTTACAGCATTGTAAAATGAGCAGTGGGGTAGAGAATTTGCCAATTAGGGCGATTGATTTTCAACTGCGATTCAGGAGGATCTGTTACGCTCAATGGTGAGGTCATCAATCAATTAGCGCACACCTGCTCTCTGTTCTGTGCACACCTACAATCCATTACAGGTCAATTTGAATATTTAGTGCTTGATCTTTTTTTGGGTAAATGCTGCATTTTTGTTACATTATACTAATTCAAAAAAATGCTTTATTTATACTTTGATTTGTTGCAGTTGTTGTTATGATACTTTTTTGTTTGTTTGCAACACTGCAAACTAATTTATATCAAGCTATATATGTAATATTTAGCACCTTATAATATGTCATCAAACAATAAATGTGACCAAGCATTTTGGACCTGATTTAAATTTCATTCTAGTTTGGCTTTAGAGAAACCAAGTATTTGCAAAAAAGAATGGTTGCCAAAGATGTTATAATACATGTATCAAGGACCATTTAGTGATTTCACCTGTGTGTGTATGTCAAAATAGATTACAAATGCATTTTCATTTTTCTATTTTAACTGAACTGGTTTGTGGGGTGGAGGGGGGATTAATCAAGTAAGTTTGCTTGGATGGTATGCATTGATGTGAATTTTTTGTAGCAATTCTTCAGCAATGTTTTGTCATTTTATTTACAAATAATTAGTACAAATGTATGCATGGTTTCCACTCCAAACTGCTACTTGACCCCCCTCGTTGCCTTTGTCCCTTTTTCAAAGTCACATTGTCATTAAAAAATGTAAACTGTACATATTCCTTTTATGAATAAATTGGCATGGTTTTTATTTCTTTTATTTGTTTTTTTAACCGCTGAGCTAAACCAATGTAAAACAATGATAAATCGAGTCTTACCTCATCCGCCGGCATCCTCCTTCACTATCTTTGTCTTCTTTCTTCCTCCGGGCCGGCGTCCTCCACATCTAATGAGTCACTGGGAGTTCCCGGTGATGTCGGTACGTGTGGACATTCTGTTTGGGGCATAGCGGGAAATTCAAATCTATTTGTGTTGCATTTAATACAAAATAACTGTATTGAATATAATACAGTGGATTTATATGTGTAAAAGCAGTACATTGTCTTTCATGAACATTTATTTTACAGTATAATTTAATAGTTTGAGTATATAGTATTTGTTTATTTATTTTTATTATAAACTTTATTATACTCATACTATTATTCTATACTGTAAAATAAATTTTCATGAAAAACAATGTACCGCTTTTAGACATATAAATTCGGCCAGAAATGAACTGCCCAGGAGGTTAATAGTTTGACATTTGCTGAATAAGCTGTAGCTGAATTTGCTGAATAACCTTTAGCATACTTCACTCATGTTGATTTGCTGCCACTGTTCTTCAGAACTCCTCTGTTCATACAAACACACTTCCACTTGCTGTCCAAAAGTTGTCAATTAGCTGTCCAGCTGAGTTGCATACTCATTCTAACACACCTGACATCAAACCACATTGATTGCAAAGCTCAAAAGCAGGGTCAAGCACTCTTAGAAATGAACAGATGTTTTGTTGTTGCTCAACTTAATTTTGCTCATTAAATACTGGACTGTATGCATTATTTAGGTGTGTACACAATTCAAATAGTACTAGTATCCAAAACTTCCAGGAACCAATACACTTAGTGCCAAATATATGTTCTTGCTTTTCCAGCCTTTCAGGGTGTTTATGCAGGTTTGAATTCCATTTTAGACCTTGACTATATATTGAGTTACTCACTTCAGCTTTGTAGTGGAAGCACATAAAGGTGGATTCCTCCTTTTACCAGAATATAATCCATGAATGTTGCTTGAAGCCAAGCCCATGACATCAGAAATCATAGAAAGAAATAGGCAAACTTTTTAATTTAAAGCATGTTAAGTATTACGCCAAACCCTCTTTGCCTGTTTTTTACGAAAATGAGGATCCTTCTCTGCAAAAGTGTCCAGCGCGTTTTTTAACTGATAGAACACGGTTCACGTGCACATAGCAGGTCTGCATTGGCGCACAACAATGCGCATCAAACACCTGAGTTTAAAGAAGACAATAGAAAAGAAATGCTTCAAAACAATCACAATTGACTTTTTAAATTGTAGGTCTGTTGGATCACCCAAAGTTAAAAGATTCTGGGAGATTGTAATAGGGATCACATAAAAAAACAAGGCTCCCCATTCAGCTCTAGTGCTCCGTGATTGTCTGAGCAAAGAGGATACCTGATGATGATTGAGCCATCATCAGGGTTTGCCCTGTTCAACACTAGAGGTGAATGGGGAGCCTTGTCCTCATTTAACCCCTAGTGCCTGGGGATCCCACACTGTCAGTAGTCCCACAGCTGTGCTTATGACATGAATGCAGCCATGGTAATCATGCTTTCATTGTGGGATAACCTGTAAAGAAATAAAAGATTTAAAGTTACAATAAACACACACATTTAATAAATGACATTAACCTTAAAGCCTACTCTTATATTTTACACATATTTTTTACCCTTTCCAGGAATGAGTAAGGGGTTTTATGTATCCCTGTCCTCGTTCCCCAGGGTGGAGTGGCGGAGATCTGGGAGTCTCCTTAATAAAGGGGGCTTCCAGATTGCAAAGTCCTGCTAAAAACCCTTAAAAAAGCCCCCTTTGTTTTTAATAGAGGCCTTTTTTAAAAATCTTACTATCGCTTGTAAAAGTGCATAAAAACATATAAACATGGCTGAAATGATTACATGTGTTTTTAAAACAGTCCATGTAGACCAAGCCTAAATATGAAGATATATATATATTTATAAATGTATACAGTATCTTTTCATAATTCTTTACCATATTTATATGTATTTATATATTATAGATATCTCTACATGTATTTATATCTATATATGTGTAAATATATATATTTTGTGACACCAATGCAGGATTGGAGGTGGAAGAGAGGTATATTTGCCCAAGATTCCCCTCCTGTGTCAGGTAGCAGGTGGAAGACTCTCATCTGTGAGATAATTAATGAAGAAGCACTGAGGGTGGGGATATAACATAGAGCCAGGAGCTCAGTCAGTAGCTTGGCTTGGAAAGATACAGACGGGTTTGTGTCAGTGCAGCTGAACTTGGAGAGACACACACAGGGGTCTGTGCGGGCTCAGCTTGGCTTGGAGAGACACAGACAGGGGACTGTGTGAGAGAGCTCTGTTTGGAGACACAGATGGTCGGTCTGTGAGGGAGCTCGGCTGAGAGACTCAGAAAGTCAGTGTGGGTGAGCTAAAGAGTGAGCAGAAGGTTGCTGGAAGCTTGGTTTTGAGCTGACAGGGAGAAGCCCTCCACTTAATAGACAGGGATGTCTTGATTTATAGTAAGTGCTGGGGAGGCAAGGTTTTCTTTTGCTGTTTTGGTATTTTATCTGCAACCTTCAAATAAACCTGACTACAAGTCAGCTTAACACCTCTACCTCAGTGTGTGATCTGAATTGGATGAATCAGACAAGTGTCCTTTGTCCCAGCAATGGCGATCCTGAGCTTAACCCCTCACAATATATATATCTATATATATATATATATATATATATATATTTATCTATAGAAGCAAAGAAGAATGTAGGTGGATGATCCGCTGGCAAAAGCGAGGTTTCACCTGCCAGAGTACTCAGGGATTTATCACCAGGCGGATCCTCGGGTCAGGCATGGTAAGTGTTTAGGTATGCACCTATGTAAACCGCTGAAATCAGATAACTCTTTCCGAACCTGAAAATATTGGGTCATTTAAAAATATGCTTAATTGTAATCTAATATATATGTTTGAAACATTTGGACATATCATACATTTTTATTTAGGGCTAAGTGGAAGATGTGTGCCATTTAGGGAAAGATTGACTTTTAATTGCAAGCTCGCTAGTGTCAAGCTACAAATCATTTCAGTTGATAAATGTCGGGAGAATACGCCAGCGTATTCTTGACGCCTGAAAATCTGTTGATAAATAGGTTTGAGGGGTCCGATGCTGGATCGCAAATACGTGCGCGCAAATGAACTTCTGATTTTTCTTTAAAAGGCTGATACCTAGCCAAAGACAGATACTTGCACTGCTTGCAGTTAAAAATACATTTAATTATGTATTAAATAGAACTGCATTTTATCTTATATATCTAAAGTTCAGATTTAGGATCTTTTACCAGTGTATATGTAAGAAAGATCATAGACAGAAAATCAAAACCAGCTTGACGAAGGCAAGCACAAGTTACTTGCATTTAGTGAATGTTGCCAAGTTTACTGTCACAATATTAAACTTTACAGAATGTTATCTCCTAGTGTATTTGTCATCCATTACTTAGCATATCTGGTATGTGTTAGGCAATTTATTTATTCTTTAGTCTACTGAAAATCAGAAATTCTAGTGTTCTTCCGATGTTCCCAACTCTAAGGCTTGCTAGGGAGTTTTCATAAGGAGGAATTTAATGCCACATTAAACAAAAATAGACCATGTTATATTGCAGCCCAACCTCAACATTCACACATTGTGGTGGGTTTGTAAAGCAGTAAATCTGACATGCACCCATGTTCTGGTGGACAATTATTCAATGTCACTGATAATAGATAAACCTGGAAGGTTCCCCTACAGAGAATGTTTGGTTCATATTGTATTCCCTAATTTTATATAGACCCCATTGTATTGTATATATCACTCTTTCTCAACCTTTTCAACCCTGAGGACCCCTTGAAATCATTTTCAGGTCTTGGGAAACATCAATCTATTTAATGTACAGCGCTGCATAATATGTTGGCGCTATATAAATCCTGTTTATTAATAATAATATTATTAATAATAATAATAATCTAAATTTTTGGAAGACAATGGGAGTTAGGATAGAACCTAATAGGTTTAGAACCAATGGAAAGAATGACCTCCTACTGTGGTGGATAACAACCACCATCATTATGGTGAGGCAGCTGGGTCTATCAAGTGGTGTTAACCACAGAAATACACAGGCATCATCAAATGCGAGGTCAGTCAGCCACAGTTCAAGGAACCCCTTGCAACCATTTGAGGAACCCAGGGGTTCCTCTCATACATGGCAATGGCTGTTTTATATGAAGGAGCAACATTGTTATCCTGGGATAGGGGGTGTTAACTCAACTCAAAAGAAAAATCTAAAAATTAACTTGCAATATCTTGTATTTACCTGACTTAAGTGCCTTAATTTGGTATTTTTCTGGTAATATTGAAAAAAATGTGCACAAATCCACTATATATTATTTTTAGTGTAATGACTTTTCAGAGATTCTGAATATACAGGGTTCATCACATGTCATGTAGTTAGATCTGTTTTTCATAGCATGTGTTACTTTATTACTGTCTGCCAGATTCACATTTCCAATCCACTTGAATAGCAGTGACATGTTGATATATAAGACTTTAAAAATGTATATAAACCTTGAGAGATTACAGATATGAACGTAAATAATGGGTGAGTTTAGAAATACCTTTAATTTTTTTATGGGTTTGCAGATCACAAGACTGAACAATGAACAATATAAATGTGCATTTACCCAACATAGGTATATCTGGATGAAAAATTAAAGCCTTCAGCATTACATTGGCTTCATTTTTAGTTCTTTAAAAAACATTTGGAAATCCCTACTGTTAGAATGATGGCCGAGTTTGAACAAATAAAACCCAGCATGCAATTCTTTCAAATCATTAGCAAATTGACACAAACCACAGAATGCCCTTCAGAAAACCTTTATGTGTTGCCTACCACCGTTTGTACTCTTTAGACAACAACTCCTTTGGGTATACATAGTGGTGTGAAAAATCAATACTTTCTAATGTCCATTCCATCATTTTGCCAAATTTGAAAAAATTGCTTGCTGGCCTTAAGTTAAATAAATTACATGCTGGCCTTAAGTGACCATGCCACACCATTTTTACTGTAAGAATTTGCAATAAACCTTGGAAAGGTATAGGTGTATGATGATAACACGGGATGTTCATGATCCCCCTGGCAGCAGTTTGCTTCCACATTTAATAATGGAATATTGTGCTTGTTCTAAAGCCATCAATCATTCCTTGGTTTACACCAAAGGAGTTTCAAATAACCCTCTTTCACTGTGAATTTGTGCAGCCTACCTCCCTGAGAATAGCAGAAGTGAGCACAGGCTTGCATTTCAATTGGGGATAGTCAGGTAATGGCTCTATGTTCTAAAAGTTCAAGCTGTGTGTACTGAGTAATGCCAATCCCTAGAAGTATTGACATTAAAATTGTTGGAGTAGGTCATAAATTACTAACACCTGTTTCAAAGTGATATGATACTGACATCCTGATATTCCAGCTGTATCATATTGCTGCTAAATGTGTTAAAAATAATCCTTTACATGACATTACAATAACCTTTGGAAGATCTGCATGATCCATAGTTTGATGTATATACTCTGATGATTGATGGATGTGAGAGAGCTGGTTATTCAGTATTTACTAGGGATAAACGAGCAAAAATATTAAGTTCGATCTTGTGGCGAATCGGGCTTTTTTTGCTTACCGAAAATGTAAGCGAAAACGGCCTTCTGATTTGCCAAGAGGTCGAGCTCTCGCCGAACAGGAGGGCAGCCCTGGAAATCCTTTGCGATCTCCGGGCATTAGAGGTTAAATAACCTCCAGTGCCCCGGGAATTGCACACTCTTCTCAATGAATGCAGCCACAGCTGCAATCATTGAGAAGATGCCCGGCACAGGAGAACCTCCTTACATTGTAATATAAGTATCCTTTACAAATGATACATTAATTAACCTTTAGTGCCCTGGGGATCGCAAACAGAAGGATTCCCAGGGCTGAATGCCTTTAATTTCCTCTTCCGATGGTTAGCCGAAATCGGTTTGCCAAAATTTCGCTGAACCATTGGAGTATCGAGGAAATTTTCGCTCATCCCTAGTATTTCCGACAAGATTTTTGCATGTTTTTATTTTGTGTGTTTATTTTCTAGAATAACAATGACAAAATAACAAAACATAGCAAGGTATAAAGGAAAAGACTTAACCTATATTTTAATTATATTTTTTATTATTATTATTTCTGTAGTGCTGTATAACACACTTATATTGACAGTAGTAGGTAACATTATTGTAACATAATATAATTTTCTTTCATATTCCAAAATCCATGTTTTCTCAGACACTTGCCAACCAGTCTTTCAGTCTCCCTGGCAGGTTGGACAATTGGCTTTGTGAGTGCTAAAATTATTATCTAGAACAAATATGTAGTAAGTGTTCATGATTTACTTTGAAGAAATAAAACACAGTGCAGGAAAAGAATATTACAAGTAGTAATAAGTGTTTATGCTGTTCTAGCAAGGACAATGAGGCATTTTGGAACACTAAATGCAAAAAGCAGCTATTTAAAGTTTTATTAAAAAAATGATATACACAGCGGGTGGCTATTGTATAGTCTGAGCAGAAAATAATTATTGCTAGATTTATGCTGTGGTGCCCCACACATGGTAGACGTTAAAGAGACTTTGGCACTATCCAGAAAGTATTATTATTATTATTATTATTAATATTAATAATAATAATAATATTAAACCGTGTTTATATAGCACCAGCATAATATGCAGTGATGTACATTAAATAGGTGTTGTAAATGACAGACAGATACAGACAGTGACACAGGAGGAGGAGAAGACCTTGCCCTGAAGAGCTTACAATCTTGGAGATAGGGAAAGTAACGCACAATAGGAGGGGAGATATGTAGTGCGAGTAAGTAATGAGCATTTTAAAAGATAGAGGAAGACAGGTAGGCAAGTTTGAAAAAATGGGTTTTAAGGGCTCTTTTAAATGGGCAGAAAGTAAGAGCAAGCCGAATAAAACGAGGAAAACCATTCCAGAGAGTCGGGGCAGCCTTGGAGCTGTGCATGTGATGAGGTCATTAGTAGGTCATTGGAGGAGCGGAGAGAGCGGCAGGGGGAGTATTTTTTTACCAGGTCAGAAAGGTAAGTGGGACACCAACTTTGGAGAGATTTGAAGGCAAAGCACAGGAGCTTGGATTTGATTCTAAGGTGAAATGGAAGCCAATGAAGAGAACTACAAAGTGATGCAGCAGAAGAAGAGCGGTGGGAAGGATGGATAAGGATGGAAAGTATGAGGGAAAAAAATGAAGGATTAAGGAGTTTAATATTTGTTTTTCTTTTTTACTCTTTGTCTATTTATCAAATCTTTGGACTCAAATTTTAATATTTTAAACAACCATGACAGCCTGAAAAAGAATTTAGCACTTGCAGGTGTGAAGGACGTCTGACCCTGCTACACTCTTCCCACCAGTCCCTACATAACTATAGCAAACAGGATTGTCCTGGGGCAGGTAGATAAAACCACTGAGCACATGGAGGGCACAGACATCCGACACACCTGGAAGTGTTGGACTGTAAAGATTCTTTAGGCAGCTAGAAAAAGGGGAGATCAGTATCAGTACCCAGTGCAGTGGTTTTTGCAGCCCCATTTTGTTTATCTGGATAGTGACAAAATCTTTTAAAATGGCTATATAAATGGTTTTGCTGGTGTGGATAAACAAAATGAAATAGAGGAGTTGAAATATTTACCTATGCTTTGCAATACTAAGATTTGCTTCATTTCTATCCATATTTGATCTTTTTTTTTAACTCCAACAAGTCATAAAACACAGGTCCCTGCAGGAGAAGATGATTTTACTGGAGTCCAATGAAGTCCAACCAATATTGTGGGTGCATAAATCCCCCCTTTACCAAGGATACTTGTGGAAAAGTATGAATACCTAATAAAAAAAAGACTTTTGTGTCTCTGAAATGATTTTGAGACTTCATGGAACTCTAGTAAAGACATCTTGTACTGGAACCTAGTTGTGATGAATTTACTTATCTACATATTAAAATGGAGCCTAAAGCAGCATTTTCTCTAGGAAAGGAAATTATTTGATCACACCAGAAAAAAAAGGTTAACAAGGAGCCCAAATATTGCACACCCTAGATCAGACTAGGTCCCAGATTGAGTAGGAACCATCTTTTATTATTATTAAACAGAATTATATAGAGACAACATATTACGCAGCACTGTACATTAAATAGGAATTGCAAATGACAGACAAATACAGACAGTGATATGGGAGGAGAGGACCCTGCCCAGAAGAGCTTACAATCTGGTAGGTGGGCGAAGCTTTAGGCTTCTTACACATATTCAATTTTTGTCACTAAACAACTGACCCTGGACCTTTCGTGATCATTTCCAGCAACAAAAGAATGACTGATGATTGAATGAGCGCTGTACACACAACTCCCTGCACAGGAGTATTCAGACATAAAGAAGGATCAGAACTAATATCCCAATTACCTCGTTAAATGGACTACAACCACTGAATCCAACAAATGGAGCTTTCTGATTAGGAAATAGAGCACATAATATATTGATTGCAAGCTGTTGGTCTTTTACTTTGCATTCACAGTCTGACCAAGCTGTAATACTGACAGCAATATAAAAAAATGTGGATTTTAGGATGTGGCAGTATTCCTGGGCAGAAAAGAAATTTACCAAAGAAATAAAAACTTTTTTGGCAGGTTAGCCAGTTCATACATATGTGTGTCACCTGTGTCTATAGCTGTTTTCCCACAAGTTAGGGAGACAGAGCTGAGTTGAATCACCCACTGTATTCACCAACTTGTTAGGGAGAGTCCTTCAAGGAGATTTAAAGAGGAAGAGTGAGTGCATTACCTTACCAATAACCTTTAGAACTAAAATAATTTTCAGTGATCTAGGATGCGCTGTATATAAAGTGCTTTACATAATATATATATATATATATATATATATATATATAACAAGGTAAAAGTACATGAAGATCATCGTTCATTCACATTGTTATGGAACTTACAGCAGATCTTTACCATAACCCTTTAGATTTCATAAGTTTAGGTTTTAATTTTTTCCTTTTCATAACAGAAATATGCATAATTTAATATGGTTTTAGCAGCAACCAAATATAATTCATCATCTGTAGGCTCAATAGAGCAGATTAAAGACAATTACACAAACATAGATGTTGTTCCAATTTTCTTTTAAATATTGTCTCTGTTGTTTTTGTGTTAATTGGTGAGAATTTATCACCTTCAAAAAAAGATTTAAGTGCTTGAAGGTGGGAAGTGTGAATTTTTGTATAATTGCTGTGATAATTTATTTCTGTGCAAACAATCCCATAATGACATAGAAAAGGGAACATTTTTATCATAAGTAAATTGCCACATCACCATCTAGTGGCCATATTGAAGTTTTATTTTGGAATATTTCCCAACAGTATAAAAATAGGAGGGCACTTGCAAAGAAGAGGTGTAAAATAAATAGACAACATTTGCATTTTAGCATGACATTTATAACTATTTTATTATGTCATCTGTGATGTACCAATACAAAAGCTCAATAAATGGTTAAAATTAACCTTTTTGACATTTTAATTTTCAATAACCAGTAACACGTTTTACTTGTTACCTGGACAGCTTCAATTTTACTTTTATAGATATAAGTTAGACATACAGAAAAAAAGCAATGAATTTCTGAGCCTACAACTGAGCAATGCATCTCCTGGTGGTAACTGTTGCCCTCTGACATATAAAAACAAGACCCCATAAACATTTTGATTGTGATTAGTATAATAATAATTAATATTATTTTTATTAACCACCTGAGCGTTACACTGATTTCTAGATTTCTGTTCCAAAAGCGTCACAGGTTTTCAT
>NC_092860.1:127748960-127764525 GCF_032062135.1 Pyxicephalus adspersus | reverse complement strand
GGGGATTTTAGTGTAGGCGAAAAAATACGGGGTTAACCAAAAGAGCAAAAATATTTAGTGCGAGAAATTACGGGCTTAGCGGTTAGGGGGTTAAGTAGTGGTTTGTATGACATGAGATTGTTTAAAAAAACTTAGTATAGTAAGGAAAAGTTGGACCTTTTGTAAACATAACATTGCTGTCATTGTCAATTCTTGAGATATTCATTACCTTACAACCACCATGTCTACTTGTCGTCTTTGGTGAATTTCAAAGGCAGGACCTATATTTTCACCATCAATTTTCTTCTGATCATTTCTTAACTAAAATTTTGTCTCATGTCAATGGTGCCTGTCCTTCCAGGCTGTCATCCATCTACTATGTTCTTCCCCCCTTCTCTTTCTAGCCACAATGAATATAAAAACATTAGCTGAGGTCTCATTGCATCATTCATGTTGCTTTCTTTATATCTATTTAAAGCTGTGGACTATTTGTAATTTGGCCAAAACAATCTTGTTTAATTTTATTTAGTGAAAAGTAAAACCTGTAGGGTTTTTTTGAGTATGACAAATACTATATATACAGGTAGTCCCTGGGTTACATATGATATGGACTGTAGGTTTGTTCTTAAGTTGAATTTGAATGTAAGTTGGAACTCGTACATTATTTTATTAAATGCAATTAGGACAGATGTTTTTCTCAACATATTATTAGACAGTGTGGTGTCAGTTACTGTATAAAAGCCTCACTGTGAGCTAATCAGAAAGAAAGCTAAAAAAAAAATATATGGAACCTAGACATTCATTAACTTCTGGAGCAAGCTGTGCTTTGATATGCAAAAGGAAACAACTGCACAGTTTGTGTTGGCCTTTAAAGAGTTTCAAGAGGTTGCAGAAGAGCTCAGTACATAAGATCACCCACAACCTCAGCTGTGTTTAGCAAAACCTCTTCTGCAAGTCATGCAAACTGCTCCCTTCAAGACTCCGTTCTGCACACAGCGAGCAGGGAAGCCCCTTTCGTATCTAGGAGTCGTTCGTATGGCGGATGTCCTTAACTTGGGGACTACCTGTATTGCATCTTGGTTTATAGACAGGTGGCGCCTAGTGGCATGACCTGGAACTGCATTTGTCTCTAGTTGAACAGATCAGAGCTGTCAGAGACAAGATGTTTGTAACACCTTTTCATGCGGACACAGCAACACCTACTGGTGCTCAACAAAGAGCAAGTGGTCCATCACAACTGACTAAAATTTACAAAATACCTTAACTCATAAAAAGGGGAAAAGGTTAAACAGACATAGTTCATGTGATTTTAGTTGTTTTTATCTTTTAAATGAATGTTTAGAAAATATCACAACATGAATGTATTTACTCACATTCATTTTATTGGCATTTGTAAAAATTACTGTTATGAATGTTAGCAGTAATGGCCATATTCTGTGCCCTAGGTTTATAATTGAGTATATATATTTGGTATTTTACTAGTTTTTGTAGATACAATTATGATTGAGTAAAATTTGAGCATATACAGTAATACAACATAGTTAGATAAGGTTAAAGAGAGCAGCCCATAAAGTCCCTGAAATAAAAAATACAATTCTAACTTTCTTAACCTTGTTCATTATATGGACTTCTAACCAATTCTCTAGAAGTACTATGAATCACTTTGATTTTAGGGGTATTTCTTTGTTAAGTTTATGGGTCGAGCAGAAACATATTAAAAATCTAATTCTGCAATCAATGCATACTATTTCAATGACTATAACATTTACATTAAATCTGTATTAAGGTTAATTAGTAACTTATCCTTTTTTAACCCTAACACTATTTTGTTTGCCATAATGTTTCAAACTATACTCTCAAAAACACTAGTTTCCCCAGTGGTAATAATTAAAAGTTCTTGGTATACTGACATTTTCTGATAAAGTAACACAAATGTACTTTTTTTTTTTTTTGATTAAAAAGTAGTTTCTATCATGTGTACTTTAGATTGTAGAGCTGCATAACCCTCCTTATCATCTTTATCATCTGATCCACAGGGCATCCTTTCCATGAGCTCCTCTCATGTATGTCTGAGTAGACTGGGAAGGGACAGACCATTTGTCAAGTTTGCTGTTTGCATCTGTGCTGGGGAGATGCACCCATATATTTGTCCTGTTGACATTTTTTGAGGTGATGGAATATTTTACAATGGGGATAACTTTTTCTAACCCAACTTTCTATGGGAATTTTGTTTAATTTAAAGAGATATTTTATTGCTTCCAGTTGTGTCTTCAAGGAAGAAAGTGAAGAATAATCTCTCTAACGGGATATAGACAGCAAAAATAAAAAAAATCCTAACCTACTCTAAAACATGCTCATACATACATTTGTAGCACTATCTGCAGGTATATTTACATTGTTTAAATAATATAATCCCATATTGAACCGTGTGATTCTCAGTAGCTGGATACTGGGCTCCTTAGTTGGTGAATTCTTTAAGAATACCTGTTGTTTTCTTTGTCCATTCCACCTCCTAAATATGAAAAAAAGGATTTGCATTTAAAATGATTCCCATCAATTTTTCAAAATGACATTTCAGTTTATAATGAAGACAACCATGTTTTTATCACAGGGAAAATTAGGAAAGGTGCATTTGCAAGCTTAGGAAAAAGCCCTGGAATGATTTAAGGGGGCCAGTTAAGGCAAACTGGAATTACTGTAAACTTGTAAATTAGTATCACACATTGGGCTAAAGTTTCAAAAATGTACAGGGACACAAATACAAACAAGCTTCACAGGAAAATAATGGATTTTACTTTAACAAAATTTCAATCTAGCTTTTACTAGAACTTTCATTTATTGTTTGTGTGTTCTGAGTTTAGAATAAAGCTTTGCTAATTCCATATTGAAGCATTTTATATCTGTAGCGTTAGATTGTTTTCTGAAAAACATGTGCATGATCTCCAATGCACATTATATCTTCCAGGACTGTGCTTTTATTATGTGTGCTTGTATGGTAATGCTTGGATGCACACTGTATTTCCCCCATGGGGAAGAGTAGGCATTTGTCACAACATTGTAAACTTGGACGAGTTGTTGTTTCTGTGATGGAATTTCAAGGATTACTTCTGAAAAATCAATTCAGTTCACAGTTAAATGCATTGGATGCAATATAACCACCTGTAAAACAGGAATCCAGAGTCATGTCAGCACAAGAGACCTCAGATGTTACCTAACAAACGCTAAGGAAAATAACACAGAGGTATCTTTTTTAAAAGACACCCAATGGGCCTTTAAACGTTTTTATAGGATGGTTTTCCTAGGAATATATACACAGCCAAAGCCTTAAAGTTGAACTGTGGGGGGAAAAAAAGTTAATTAGGCTGATTAAATACACAAAATAAATTTGTTTTACATTTTTGGATTTCTATTTCTGTCCATCCCTAAATTAACACAGCCACATCAAACAGCATTACCATGTAGATAACACTACCTAGAGTTAAAGAAAAGAAACGTGGTGTCCTTTGCCTGTCCTTAACCTATCGAATGTACATTAAAGAGGAGCAGTAGATTGGTGAGCTTATTCATTGGCTTACTCTGCATTTTTTCCTATTAGCATGTTACATGTTAATTCATTTATATAGCAACTACTCTGCAAACTGTTGGGCCACAGCAAGAATTATGCTCCAGTTTCTTTAGATCTCATGGCAACAACACTAACGTAGATGTTTCAGCCCAGAATTGTACAAATTTCAACACAAATGGCCTGCGCTATAAAATGATTGAATCAGGCAGTAAGGCTTAGTAAATAGAAGACATAATCGGCATGACGTAATGTTTCCCATGTCTCCAACTAGCCAACAATATTATCTGTGTGTGTATCTTGCTTAATTCATCTTGATTAAATAAAGTAACAGTAGCATTCAAAATACAGATGATGTGAAATTGCTTTGTATAATCTTTCCATATGATGAACACACTAAAGCTGAACATGTAAAAAAAATTATCACCGATCCAGATGTATGAAAGAAGGACAAAGGCAGGGTCTAGAATGCAAGTTTTTCGGAGGATCCAAGTGCACGTGCCTCTTCAAGCAAAGGATAGCCACAAGTTAATGTTTCTTTCTATTTATATTGGTTGGGGTGTATGGAACTGTCAAAAAAAAAAAAGTTTTTTAATCATTGAGGCAGCTTCATAAAAGGTATTTAGGCCAGGTTACACTCAGCTTATCCTATTTGCTATTTTTTAAACTCTGAAATTCAAAATTGTTGCCAAATATAAAACATAACAATAATTACCACTGCACATAGCATATCCTGTCCAACCACAGTTTTTTAAAACAACCATTTGTTCAATTTTCTGGTCCTTAATGTTCCCTATAGCAAAAGCCATAATGTTTCTAAGATATTAAAAATTGATTGCAAACTGGAAGCCTAATATGTCAGGCAGTTTTAGTTATTGGTATTACATAAGTAAGTAGATCCCAACTTTAAATGTACTTATGGGGATAATAAAATGTTAATATTGATCAAAAAGAGGAAACAGAGAGATGGTTTATGCCTTCCACTGTTATGCTCTCGATTTTAATGTTTGCTCTTTTTCTCTGTAGGAAGGACCCAAGTGAGAGGACAAATATCAATAGTGATAAATGGGTATCCCTCTCCTGTATTAACCATGCATTAAGGTAAAAAGTCCCATAGGGTTTCATGTGCTTTCATATATGCTCTTGGTCCTGAGTACAAGACTAATATGAGTGACCCATGTGAGTACCACACTCATTATTGTCTGTTTAAAATGGTTATAGGCTTTCTCATTATCTGCTAATATTATGACACAGAATACCCTAGACCATGCTGCATTCATAAAATATATGGCCTTTGTTGTAATTTCTCATGTTTTCTAAGAACAACACAATGTCCACTAGGTCACTTGGTCAGGATGTAAAGGTGATGAAGAGTCTAGTAGAAAGCAATTTAGAAAACAACCTCATATCTACATTCAATAGGAATATAAATTTGTAGGTACAGAGATAGGGATATTTCTTTTTTTTTGGAGGGGGAGGACAGTAATGTGGGGCCCAAGTAGGTCTTGTAGACTTTTGAAGGACAAAGACTATGTGGGCAACTTCTACCTTGACCTCCTAGTCTAAAGAGAGAGGGCTGATTTATTAAAGCTCCCCAAGGCTGGAGAGGATACACTTTCATCAGTGAAGCTGGGTGATTTAGCAAATCTAAAATGGCTTTCTTAAAAGGCATTTGCTATTTGTTAGCAAATGTTTTAAATTCTGGACCAGATCCATTCCAGGTTTTGCTGGATCACCCAATTTCACTGATGAAAGTGTATCCTCTCCAGGCTTGGGGAGCTTTATTAAATCAGGCATATTGATGTTGAAAAGAAGATCCACAGTAAACATGTGGTCTTGGAAACATAGCTTAAAAGTAACCAGCAAGTATAATTTAGGGTCTGCTTTTTGTATATGCTTTATATGGTCTCTAAGCAGCAGTAGGTAGAAAGCAGGATTCATCTAACTAAATAAACATGACAATATCACTGCAGAGAAATCCATGTCAGGATGTTCCCAGAGTATGCATTGGTCTAAGTCAGGCATGGGCAAACTACGGCCTGCGGGCCGTATGTGGCCCAATAGGGATGTTTCTCTGGTACTTTGGGTGGTCCGTGGCTCTGGTCAGTGCCACCCCAAGCAGGGTCAGGAGAAGGGCGGACCGGCCAAAACTGCGGGACAAGTCCCCAGGATCGGAGCCTGTGATGGGAGAGTGGGTGGGTTGTGTGCAGTGACACAGCCTGCCCACTCCCCCATCGCAAGCTCAGAGCCTGTGATTGGAGAGTGGGTGGGCTGTATCCCTGCACATAGCCGGCCCACGCTCCCATCGCAGGCCCAGATCTGCGTTGGGAGAGTGGGTGGGGTTATGCCACCATGACGTCACTCTCTCACTCTACCATCAGCACGGCCTCTCTGTCAAATTTTATTTCAGATTGTGATCCCTGACTAAAAAAGTTTGGCCATCCCTGGTCTAAGTAGCACAGTAAAAATGAAATCACTATGGGAATTGTACATATGGTGAGCGTTGCTTCCACACAGAATTAAGTGTTGTATTATATAAAGAAATGAAAAAAGTCATTTTGTGGGTGCCCAAGTATCTGGGTTCTGAGGTCTTGTTTAGTGACAGGTTAGAAGCTTTCTCATATTTTAAATGCTGCCCATGCCCCCAATAAAAAGATATTTCCTCATTGTCAATAGAAAAGAATGTGAGAGGAAATCTCACTAAATACAACACAATCAACAATAAAACCCTAATAGTGGTTTTATGCCTTTCTAACTATAATAGGAAACATCTTTTTATTGCAACCTGTATTTCTGTCAGGGGATTTATTCTCCTCACTTTCTGTAGTGTGTGCCACTAGAGAGAAAATGGAAAGGAGTGAGCTACTTATTTTGTTTTATAACTGTAAATTGGCAACAAGTGAAGAAAAACCCTCAAAGATGAAAGTGACAGTGTTTTTATGTGAAACGCCATGGCAAAGTTTTAATTTGGGCCTGCAGGTCAAATGTGGAAAATCTGTTAATTATTAGTTATAAGCAATTTAAACTGTAGTAAAATATAACACTCCCACTACACAGAATGTAGTCTGTTATTCTAACCACTTTATGGATGGATGCTTGTGTGTGTTTGTTTATGCTTTTTCACTTATCTGGCCCTGCTTACATATACTATATATATGTGTAAAGGAATCAGGTTTAATTACTTTAGTAAAACGTCAGACTAGCATATGATGGAGAAATCAAAATTAATACCTTACTTACTAAGTAGATCAATAAAATGCATTTACATGGAGTATAAAGTCATTATAAATGTGTTATAGTAAATCAGATCACTGCTTCAGCTATTACACACCCAACATGGTACCAATGATTAAAAGAAAGACAAGTATACGTCTGCCGAAAGGAACTGCATGTCAAAAAGATTCTAGTACAAAGTGATGCTTATAGTACTTTGTATTTATTGCTACTGTAATTAGAATCCGTAAGAAGCCTTGTTCTTCCTCCTGGCTCTTCTTTTTAATTATATTTTACCTACATTGCATGAATGATTCAATGATGCAATAAGGATACAAAGACAGCAAATTTACATTGCCATCACAAAGCACGTATACAGTTAGGTCCATAAGTATTTGGACATAGACAACTTTTTTCTAATTTTAGTTCTTTACATTACCACAAATAATTTTAAATGAAACAACTCAGATGCAGTTGAACTGCAGACTTTCAGCTTTAATTCAGTGGGTTGAACAAAAAGATTGCATAAAAATGTGAGGAACTAAAGCCTTTTTTACACAATCACTTCGTTTCAGGGGCTCAAAAATAAATGGACGAATAAAAAAACTGAAATTAAAATGTTCATTTCTAACACTTGGTTGAAAACCCTTTGCTGCAATGACAGCCTGTAGTCTTGAACTCATGGACATCACCAGATGCTGGGTTTCCTCCTTTTTAATGCTCTGCCAGGCCTTTACTGCAGCGGCTTTCAGTTACTGTTTGTTTGTGGGCCTTTCTGTCCGACGTTTAGTCTTCAACAAGTGACTGACTTGCCATTCAGGAATATTCCACTTCTTTGCTTTAATAAACTCCTGGGTTGGTTTGGCTGTATGTTTTGGGTCATTGTCCATCTGTATTATGAAACGCCTTCCAATCATTTTGACTGCATTTAGCTGGATTTGAGCAGACAGTATGTTTCTGAACACCTCAGAATTAATTCGGCTGCTACATAGTTACATATTCAGCTTATATAAAGACACAAGACCATTTAGTCCAAACAAACAATTCCAGAAATGGATCATTTCATTTTGTCCTGCAGTTTTTGTTTCAGGTGTCACGCTGTTGCAGGTCTTTCGGCAATGATTTGTTGGCAGGTTGATAACAAATGCAAACCTTTTTTATTTGTTGATTTTCACTGCTAGTATCGAGGTGATAAAATAAACAAAGTGACTACAAAGATTTCTACTTCTATGTACTTCTGAGCCTCTGTACAGTGCAGTCATTTGTAACCTGGCAATTATCAGTAATTATCATGTTGATGTTGTAAGACATTCTGTGCTACACCTTAGAAAAGCTTTGTGCAATCTTTAAGTTTTTACTGGCACCAAATTGCAGTGTCTAGCAATTACACAAATCCCTAGCAGAGATGACTGCACGCTGATATATCCTCTTCCATTTAGAGTTTAATTGTTTAGATGTCTGATTTTGGTTTTGTATTAAAGATAGTATTCAATTGTGTGGGGAGTTTATTCACATATACTGGTTTAACTAGATCTGCTGGTGAAATGTGGTTATAAAATAGCAATCTTCTGTTGGAAGGAATGAAACAACAGTATCATGGAACAGTTTTCTTTATAGTATTGCAGCTATAGTTTCTGACAGTTTGAAATACACCATGAAATCTTATCAGATTACAATATCTAAGGTATCCACAGACAGCTCCTCTTTAACATTAAAATTCCTCTTTTTACTTTTAAGTTAGGATGTAAAAATCTATTAAACTAATAATAAATATACATATTTAAAAATATGTTTTATTTCTGTTAACTATAGGTGACTCACGGTTTACAGATGCTTAGATGATGCAGTGGCTTTAGGCAGCTCGTTAATTTAGGGACACACAAAATAAAAATTCTTCAATGTTTTTCTGTTTACTTTGATACCTAAAAGTATGGTACATGAAATGCACCACAGGCTGTCTGGGAAGGTACAATGAGGTACCATCCAGAATATTTGTTACAAACATTACCATGCATTGTAGTACTGAACATGGTAACACATATGGAGCCATAGGGCACAGGTGTGAACCAAGCCGTAGATTCCAGCCTGTATAATTAAGTCCTGAAAACCTATTTTTTTTAATCTTATTTTTTTTAGCTTT
Organism: Pyxicephalus adspersus; assembly: GCF_032062135.1. Lineage (NCBI taxonomy): Eukaryota > Metazoa > Chordata > Amphibia > Anura > Pyxicephalidae > Pyxicephalus > Pyxicephalus adspersus. Next base: position 127,755,631 of record NC_092860.1, on the reverse strand, counting down.
GAGTATTGGTTAAGCAATAACATTACAGATCATATTTTCTTTCTGTGACACCACTGGCCCATGTAAGAAATTGAAGGAGTGGGAGCCACTAAGCTAGTCAAACACACAGATAAAATATTTTTCCAACCCTTGTCTACTCCACTATAATCATTTTTTATTTAGTCAATGACCTCATTGTCTATCCTTGGATTGATTGTGAGCAAGAAGCAATTTCTTCAAGGCTCCCTCCATGTTTCATCCAACAAGGCTTAATGGTGGGCATTCTATAATGCCTCTTTGGGTGAGATTTGTCAGTAAAGGGTGGCTAGAGCCAATGTTTGATACTACATTGGTTGGATTTATATGATGACATCAACAGTGTGTGTGACAATCTTTCTTTTCTTAGTAACCTAAAATAGTTTTGGTAAAGGAGACATGGCTAACTTATAGCATATGTGCCCAGCTTTAGGTTCACACTGGCCATGAGGTTGCAGCGTGTTTACCACTTCCTCATGCCAGTGAATTGCTGCCTCCTGGAAAACGCTACCAGCAGCTTCTCCCCTCAGCAGTCGCATTGAGAATGAATCAGCGGTGCCAGTACCACTCACTGCTGCCCGCTATCAAAATTGCAGATGCTGGTTCTAAAGAACCAGTGCTGCGATGCGAGTTACCTAACTACTGGCAAGGTGCCAGCTGCCAGGAGCCACCTACTCATTCTATATAAGCCAAACATGTTTAGATTTTTGTACCATATATATATATATATATGTATATGTATATATACTTTTTTTATTCATCTTTTTACTTTGATGTTTACACTGAAGACTTTGGATTTGTGGCGAGTGATAAGTAATGCCCTGCCAGGTTATTATTGTGGTCTGCAACCCGATTAATGAGATTCTCTCCTCTCTGTAAATTGTACAAAAATCATCAAGAATGAAAGCAAGGGGAAATCTTACAATGAGAACACTTCACAACTGTCTAAGAGGGAATTTTCTTTTCAGAACAGGAAGTAAAAAAGTTTTTGGTAAAAAAACACACAAAAAAGACCCAAATGGTAAATAAAAAACTGATAGTGATGGTAATGTTCTATTCCAACCAAATTATTTAAAATAAACGTTTTACCTTTTTAATTACTTTAGGATTGTTTCATTTTTGTACTTATTAACATACATTTTTCAATTTAAATTAACCAGTGAAGCTCAGTTTTTGCTAAAAGCAAGTATTTGCATAATTTAAAGTCACATTTGTGTACCTATATTACAGAGTATATAAAAAGGAAAAGCTAGATAAAATGTCACAAAATATTCTTCAAGTGTATTTCAGATGTTTTAGGATATAAACTACCACCTTGTATTCAAAGCCTGTCATTTCCCAGCACTTAGCGTGATACCATGTAGAGATAATGGTGAGATTACGGCTCTGGATGAAGAGATTCATGAACAGCTATCGTTGTGTTTCTGGAGTGCAACATCAGAGGCAGCAGCAAGGCCTTGTAATGGACTGGTCATCCATTTGGATTGTTTATAACAACACAAAGAACAATAATGTTGTTAGAAGTCTTGTAACTCACAGTAGCCAATAGGAATCCAGCAAATCAGAATCAGATCTGATTGGCTGCTATTGTTACTGTAGTTTGCACTTGAGTTTGTCTTTGTACACGAATTTGAAAAAAATATTAAATTAGCTTTCTCTCTGATGATGAATAATAAAAAGCACAGCAACATTTAGCAAAAGATCATACGTTTGTCAATATGTAAACTGCAGACATGTTGTCAGGTGAGCTTATTAGTAGGCTATATGCAAAATAAAAAGGTTGTGTTATGTATTTTGTGGTAAGATCTACATTCCAGTCCCACAGTTATATGAAATAGAAAACCAATATCAAATACTAAATGCTTTCATTACCCGGAAACAATTTTTAGGTATGGTGGACCTTTAAGCTGACTGACTGAATGACTATATATCTTGACAATTAATAATATCCTGTATTTATATAGCGCCAACATATTATGCAGCACTGTACAATAAATAGGGGTTGCAGACAGATACAAAAAATTACACAGGAGGAGAGGACCCTGCCCCGAAGAGCTTACAATCTAAGAAGTGGGGGATGTAGCACACAATAGAAGGGGATATGGAATGTGCAGAAAGTAAGAGCAAGCTGGAGCAGCCCTATGAAATGTTATAAATGAGGAAGACATTATTAGGTCCTTGGGGGAACAAAGAGAGCCCCTAGGGGGGTATTTTTCAATCAGGTCAGAAATGTAAGTGGGACAATAACTGTTTGGGATTTGAAGGCAAAGCACAGGAAATTGAATTTGATTCTAAGTTGAAATGGAAGCCAATGTAGAGAACTACAAAGAGATGCAGCAGAAGAGGAGCGGTGGGAAGGATGGATGAGTCTGGCTGCAGCATTCATAATAGATTGTAGAGCCAGGTTAGTTGAATGGGTTTACAGTGTTAAGTACACTACATAAAATATAAAAGCATGGGTGAGATATTTATTAAAAACCCATCCCCAGGCAAAAATTAAGCAGTTGGCGAGTGGTTGGCAAAATAAACTTTGATTCAAATTTGGGAACTCAAATTCTGAACTGTTGTCTTTTTTTAGAACATGCATTGAACTGAATTAGGCTGAGCTTAGACTAGCAGTGAAAAGGGCTATAATTGGACCAAATGAGTCCATGCTTTATCACTACCATCTGACAGATGGTGGGAAGTGGCTGCATTGGGAGTGGTAAATGCTCAGTAAAATACACCTTTTACGAACTTACCTTAAGTAAAATCAAGAACACCATTTATGAGATACTAAAAAACAACAGATTTTTCTGTACTAAGGTTGATTTTTCAACACACATTTTAAGTAACGATATGCAGCTTGCACTCTATTACAAGGAAATATCTTCCTATGCTTCTATTTGAATAGAAACATTGTTAATAATGCCTTAGAGCCACAAATAATACTTGTATAATGATGTGATTTTTATCCCAGTTCATGCATATAAAGCAGGAAGAGAACAGATTGTAAACATGTATGCTGTAATGAACATGAATGAGTTTCTGTGTATAAGCTGCATACAAACAATTTGTAAATGCAGCCAGCTCGACAAGTTTGCACAGGTGAGGACATTAATAATTAAGCTATGTGTTTCCTAGATAATTCCATTTACAGAACATTTGTTAGAGCAGGAACTTGTACGGCTGTTTTATTTTCAGGAGCTGAATACAAGTTCCTAAATAGCCCAAACAGGTGAAGTTTAGAAAAAAACTTGGATGTTCCATTGCCCGTACTCTGCATCTTTGATAGCTCTTGCCATATCACCTCTATGACTGGATGTAGCAGTGTATGACTTTAGTAAAAGGTACACCTTAATACACAGCTGTCACCAGTTTAACTAGTTAAAGTACTGATGGGGTTAAACAGTGACAGAAGTGTGAGTTATCGCACCGATAACTATCTCTCCCAGTTGCAACTGGTGCATGGACCAAGATGCTATACATAGAGCACACGCAGGTCCAAACCTCTCTATTGAGAGTTCATCTGGAGTACGCCTGCAGTCACAGCTGATTGGAGGCACTCACGTGTTCAAGTTCATCTGGAGTTCGCCTGCAGTCACAGCTGATTGGAGGCACTTGTGTGCCTCCAATCAGCCATGACCACAGGTTCCCATGCTCCCCAGGCCGTACTTATCAGCCATAAGTACAGCCCGGTGACTGTGAGAACTGAACTCAGATGAACTCTCAATTGATAAACTCCATTGAAAGTTCATCTGGAGTTCGCCTGCAGGTTCCAACGCTGCCTGGGATGTACTTATCAATGAGAAGTACAGCCTGGTGACCGTGGAACTCAGATGAACTCCCAATGGAGCTGCCTCCAGTCAGCTGTAACCGCAGGTTCCCACACTCCCTGAGCTGTACTTATCAATGAGAAATACAGCCCAAGGAGCATGGGAACCTGCACTTCAATGGAATTCACAAAATCGGTTTGCCGAAATTTCGCAGACCCATCGAAGTTCAGGGTAATTTTTTTGCAAGATTGTCAGAGGCATTCTCACTCATCCCTAATGACTAGCAAAAGTTTGTCCTATCGTCACAAGGACACACATATCAAATTTGGTTTATGTGGTATAAAGGGTTCATTTAGAATTCAATATTTGGATTTAATTAGCACTTCCCTGTGTCAGAGGACTTTTGTTCGCATGAAGCAGGTGTCAGTATGAATGCAAAATCCATTTGAGGCAAGTCATCTGCAGGTCTGAAGAAGGTCAAATGCAAGTCAGATACGCCTGTCAATAATTCTAAATTCTCTCAAACAAATTTTAAAACTAATATCAAACTGATTCCAAAGCTCATAGCTTGCCAACCCAGGCCCATATTTGGCCGTCAATGTGTATTTTCAAATTATTTACCATCAGTTACCTTTATCAGAATGTGTAAAGCCACCCTAAGAGAAACCTATTTAGCCAAATATAATGATGCAACTCTTTGGTTGTTGTATTACTGGTAAAATGCAGGTGAAATATACATTGCTCCTATAAACTGAAAAAGCAGTGCAAGTTTAAAGATTAAATGTCTCAAACATATGCCATAACTCTTTGGTTCTGTTGGATTTTGAGTCAAACATGACTAAGTTGAGAAAATGTTTACACCTGCTCATCTACTCATGAGCAATCCTCAGGATACAAGTAACTTTCATCTCCTAGTAAAGATAACCTCCAGCGGCTGAATGTTCAAACTCCTCGCTTCACAGCATTAAAACAAACACACAGGTTTTTTTCTGTTTACTTATCCTTTGTAAGCTTTATTCACTCTGTTTCACATTTTATTCTATGGCAGTGAACTGTTTAATTTGTACTGCTAAGCCTAATTAACCAAATTCCATAGGGATCTTGCCATGTCAGATGTAAACCGTGTTAATTCGATTGCGCAGGGCCTGCTTGGAGAGAAATATGGAACCATCCGAATCCCGGGAGAGGTTGAATCATCTGAATTTGAAATGATTCTAGATGCAGCTATCGAAGCCAAACTGGAAACGAGGACCCTGGAAGAGTGGTATTGCAGAGATGAAAATGCAGTCCCCCCGGCATATTACCTTAGACCAAAAGCAGAAATGTTGAAGAGTCACAACAACCCTGTGAGTATTACATGTGACCTGAGAGCTATTTTATATGGGGATAGGGTATGTGTAATTGATAAAGGTTATTCAATAAACTAGTAGTCCAACAGCGAAATGGATTACACAGAAAATTCAAAGTACCTTATGCAATCAGGGGCTTATGTATAAAGTATGCTTGCAATAGTATTTTTTGCTGTTCATTAGAAGTTGTTTTATTTTCAACTATGCACTGAAAAAGTAACAGGCGGAAGCTGAAAAATTCTTGCAGGCACTGTTTTCCTTGTTATTGGGTAACACAAATTTGCAATAGTAAACATGTAATCAGGTATACACAAGCAACACATAAAGCAGGCAAAACTAGAAAAATTACAAGGTTCATAAATATTATGCACAATTAGATATTGCAATTAAGCAATCATAAAACAGGTCAAGAAATAACCCTGTAAGTCAAAAAGATACTTTGAGAAAACAACATACTTGGACAAGGAGGGAGACGGTATGGGAAATGGAGGGGAAGAAGGGGAGAAAATAAAGGGGGGTGAAACTTCCGAGAATGGATAATAATGGTATTACAGGAACATAAAGTTACCTAAATGTTTAGAGAGTGGGGATTAACAGTTAGTAGTAAGTACTTATGAAGCCAGGGCTGCCATATTTCATGAAATTTGGTTAAAGTTTCAGGATGAACTGCTGAAGTTTTTTCACACAAAGTAGTAGTTACCTTAGTTTTTAGCCTATTTAAGGATAGGAAAGATGTTTTTAAAGATTTTTCTATTACCCTAAGTGCTGAGATATGCACAACCAACCTAACTGGTTTCTCAAACACTTCTCTGGCTTTTTGTGCAAGAATGTTTCCATATAGAATATATAAGTCCATATAGAAGGATACCTGTTAAAATATAAATAATTTGGTATACCCTGGTTCAGAGTTTTTCAACCTATACACATTTCCACCAATCATGGGCAAAAGTGCTCACAAAAGTACAACACCTGAAACAATTAATATACTTACATACATAATATGTAGATTCTGGACGGAACTAGATATCATTGCAAAAGCAATTTATATTTCCTTTTCACAGCTAGAATGTTGGAACAGCATTTGGTTGTGGTGACATAAACTTGTTTCCAATCTTCAGGGGGGATTGGCCTAAATTAGCTCCTCATTTGGAGAGATAAGAATGAGATCTTTTTCATGTGAAGGATATCAATTTTTGACACAATTTTTATACACATATGTAATGTACTAAACTTACCACTATGGGGAAGAACAGACCAGGATGTCTGAAAAGAGTACATATGCCAGCTCATACTTTTGCAAATATTTGCTAAATATTTATGCTTCCTATTGATGATCTGCTGAGTCATCTGTAATATGCATCTTACAAACAATGGTCAGTTGATGAACTGCATGTTTATCAAAAAGCATTTTATTTTCAGAATAATTTAAAACTAATCAGATTCCATTTAAGTAACTTAAAATGCATATAGATTACAAGGGTCCCAAAATTACTAATATATGGGAGGTCTAAAAATGCAAATCGGATCAACATGCCCCTCACTGGAATTAAAC
>NC_092860.1:127722837-127748795 GCF_032062135.1 Pyxicephalus adspersus | reverse complement strand
TCTCCCCATATACTTAGTCTGGCAAAAAGGACCTGTCCGATGTTAACATTAAAAAATGTAATCGGCATTATTTGCATTTTCATGTGTAATGAAGTTTTAGATTTCAAAACTATGAAATAGGCAGTCAGTCATTACAATTTTTTTAAATTATAACAAAATGTTTAAGAGGTTTAAAGTATTACTTAAAAAATAATATTATATTGTAAGGCCCTGGTCCAACAACAGTACTCTCCAGACCCCAGTCCCCCTATCTAACACCATAGTCTTCACCTACAGCAAGCCCCCTGCTCAGCCACGGGAGACTGGCTGCGTTTCCCAGGACACAATTGCCCCCAGGACCCATGGTTCTCTCCCAGTTCTTCACCAACCCCTTGTCCTGGGGGCATACATGTCCTGGGAAACCTAACCAGTCTCTTGAGGCTGAGTGGGGGCTTGCTATAGATGAAGAGTGTGGCATTAGATTGGAGGATTGGTGTCTGGCGAGTTTGCTGTACTAGTACTAAATAAAAAGAGCGAACTCTTTTTTGGTAACATCTGTGAAGATGAGATGTGATGGGAAGGCTTTCCAATGCGGAGACAAAAGCACATTATTAGCAAAGTGGGGGAGAATAGAGTTTATACTGCAATCTGGTCCTTCCTGCCTAACAACTGCAACAACAATAACTGCCCTACCCATATGCTTAACAGGTAAAGAACCATGGGGTTACAGCTGAATCAAATTGTAATTATTCTTTGCTCAATCCAAAACTAATAACAAAAATGAGCTTTCTCAATGGTAAAGCCTCGCCTGTCCTGCACTGCAACTAGGTGCTTTCATTTGTAGTTCCGGGTTATAGGTATCCTAGAGCAGTAATGTATGGCAAGCATGATGCTTGGTCCATCTTGGATGACCTTGTGGCTAAATGGCTCGCATTCTCACGTTGTTGCAGTGGTGTATCAGGTTTAAATCCCAATCATGACCTTATCTCAACGGAGTTTGCATCTTCTCCCTGTGTTTGTGGGCATTTTCTTGAGGCATTCTAGTTCCCATCCTTCACTGTAGAAACACGCTGGTAGGTTTTTTTGCCTCTCCCAGTTGGCCTTAGATTATGTTTGGGACACGACTATGGTTTGTGAAATGGATTCTGTAAATCCCTCTGTATTTGCACTATATAAATACATAATAATAATTAATCTGTTTATAAATCCAGTTTGTCCAGCTGATGAAAAATAATTACTAACATCATTTGTTTGCACATGGTAAAGGTTACTTCACATGGATGGTGAGGGAGTGAAACACTTATGGCTTAGACAGATACTACAAGCAGGATTATGCCCATGGCATCTAAAATGTAATAGTAAGGAAATGGAGGCTGCTGACAAACATCTACCAGCTGCCCATCAAAACCATGCCAACGCTTGTTCATTTGTACAAGCTTGGTGGTGGCAGCTGATCAGCGGCTGGCAGTGTTCTGTCTGGAAGCCACCATGCAACTGCTACCCAACCGTCCAAGTGAACTCACCCAAACTTATGAAAAAGCATCACTGTAACATGATATTACTAAACAGTTTTTTTAAACATTTCTTGTCAGATTTCAATGTTTCAAAAGTAAGTGAAGCTTGTAATGTTCCATTGACAGTTATGATTTTCCTGTCTGACCGGGTACTCGTCAGCGCAGAGCTGTGCAATCCATTGACAGTTCTGGACAGATTTCCACTGTGTCCTCTGGTATATTGTCCTTTTTGATTACTATTCTGCACTTCAGACTCAAAATAAACATAGGTCTGCTGCCATGCAATGTCTTAATGTGTAACTATCCTGTATTTTTACTTGTTGCTCTCATATACCGGTTTTACTAATGAATATAAAATAATGCCATTACGTTTTGTAGCCACAACTTTTCTGTGTTTAGTTTTTAATACATAGGGAAATGTAAGAACCTCAGATTTGTATTGGTCTGTATCCTTGCTTGGGAGATTTGTCCTCACTTCCTGTTCAGTGGCTGCACAGGAAATAGGAGGAAATCTTCCCAGTGTGCTTGATGAGGATATAGGGTTGTTTGCCCACAAGTTGAAGCTGAATGAGAAGTGATTCTCTCATCAGGTTGATGACAAATCAAAGAGCACTGAAATACTTACCAAGGAATGGTTCAAAAAGATTTAGGAGAGTTAGTGAAATAGTAAAGGCCCTCATTTGCATTGTTGTTGAGGGATTAAAAAGGGCAAGGAATTTGAAGAAACTCTCCAACATCCCACTACAAATGTCAATGTCAGAGACTTGTTGGCATTTATCCATAATTCCTACAAGAAACAACTTTCTAGAAGGGGTAATACCAGCTTCCCAGACTGAAGCTACTGTTTTCATATTACATTATTATATTTATTGCAAACTTTGTTGAATAAAAGTACACAGTAAAAGTAAAAAGTGTATATTCAAGTAAATTACCTGTATCTGATAATACTGTTTAAATTGTTTGCCTGTTCAAATACATTAAACAAGTTAACAATGCCCATGGGTTGTACATCATTTATGTGATTACAGATGAAAATGTATTAACATTTATTACATGATTTTTTTCTAGTCCTTCTTACATGTGCTTGCTGATTTAAGCAGGAATAATATAATTTACAGGGTTATGGGGACATAAAGTGGACCTGTTAATAAAATGCACGTTATATAAACTGATAAGAGCACAGTGCATGCAAGCATTGCTCTGTGGTTCATTACCTAACAACAAAGTGTTCCTGAATATTATTTATTACATTCTTGGTAACTGTGTCATAGTTTCTGCCCATAGTACAAATATTTATAAATGTTTGATTTATACAAAGGCATTAGGAGTTTCCATAGTTTGTATTTATTACAGCAGGCCATTTCAAGTTATAATATTTTTAGACAGATTATTAAGACAAAATATAAGGCAAGTAAAAACATACAGTTTGTTAGATACAGGAGGGAGTAGCAAGCACTGTTCACATTGTTAAAAAAACATAGTTTTGTGATCCTTTATGGATACTTTATTATTAATATATTTAGGGACATATATTTAAACAAATCTTTAAACAGTGTATCTGTAGTAACTGCCATTTTATTAAAAATAAAAAGAGCAGTGCTTTAAGTAACAAATATCCATGCAAACATGATCTGACAGCGTATGGTTGGCATTACAAAATAAATAAATGTTTAATAGTAAATACTCTTAAAAAAATGACGTTTCTCTTTACAGCAGTGTTTCACTACCTTTTTAACATGGGGAAAGCCCTTGAAATAAATTTTTAATCTTCAGGGAACCCCTTTAATAATTACTATAGCCGCAGCTCACAGAATAGTAGCCTGGTGGTCAGTGGGACCATTTTACATTGCTGGGCAGTGAAAGATTGTCAGCCTTACAGAAAGCCAAGAAGATCATTGGGGTCACCTAAATTGACTTGAGTGGCACAAACTGCTCATTGCTTATGGAACCCCAAGCAACCTCTGGAGGAAGCCTAGAGAGCCTTAGAACCCTAGCTTTACAGTATCATAAAAAAAAAATTAGGAGTGGGAGCGCAGAGCCTCCCAGGATGCGTGATGTATGTATGCCAGGACACTTTGCGCTCCCAGAATGCTCCATTTCAGGCCTCTGCAGAAAGGGCATTTTCCTTCACTGAGGGAATAGAGATGCTGATCTCACAAATGCGCAGTGAGATCCGCTCTCTTTTTTTTCCCTTTTACAGCAAGCTACGTCACACAAACTGGTGCCTGCGCATTGCTTGATCTAGCAAGCATATCCAGAAGAAGGCTGAAAATGGTGGCAGCGAAGAAGAAGAATTCCAGGATGGCATGGGACCTGTTCAAGAAAAGCTGCAGCGTGATTGAGGAATCTGTGGAATCAAAGGTAAGTGTGATCTTTTTATTTTCCATTTAGTTCTGCTTTAAAGCAGAACTGCATAAAATTTGCAGTCAGCCAGGTTTTTGTTGTAGAAACAGGTGATATCACTTCTTCACTAAAACTAACTTCACTAATGTTCTTCTAAAAAGAAAACGCTGAGCTGCTAATGTGTATGATGCCAGGATGTTCCGGGTATCCCAAAATACCCTGGGTTTCCGGAACTGAATGAACTCAAGCGCACATGTGTAAGTTACATCCAGGACCAGCCAATCAAGTTGGCTGAAGATCTGGAAGCAGGAAGAAGAGCAAAAGAAGACAGCGGGGCCTAGGACAAAATGAGGACAGAGGAGTGTATTTTAAAAATTACTATCAGGCAGGTAAGATTATTAAAGGACCTAAGAAGTAAGTGCTACCAGGGAAAGCGACCCAAACATACATAATAGAGTGTTCTCAGAGTGCACAGCCTGATACAATCAGTAGATTTTATAGAAAAAAAGACAGGCTTTTGCAGGGCAAAACTTTTTTGTTTTAAAAACTTTATTTTAATAATTATATCAATTCTATACACTAAACAGTCCTCCTGTGCCAGACCTAAGCTAACACGGGTTCACTGTTCCAACAATTGTAAAAATTATAACAATTATTAACAATTAATAAAGGACCTGCCTAATCACAATTTTTTACTTATAGAGATTAGTTCTACATTGAGCTCAAACAACTGGAAATGTGACATTCCTGGTATGCTGTTTCCTCAGTGTCTACAGCAGCAGAAAACCGGTATAAAATGATCAAGCTAAAATGAGAGTCTTTTTCTTTTTTAACCCCTACAAATGTTCTGCTTGAGACAAAATCCTTACCCTGGCCTATGGTAGGAGCAGTGCTGAATGTGTGTTATCCTGGACTGAGCTCCCAGCCAAGCCCTTTCCCTTATTTTTCTTCTAGAGCTGATAATACAAATCCTGCATTTTCATTCATTGGCTTTGTACATGAGCAAACATAATAGACACACACCAAGACTTTATCAGGCCAGTTGTATTCTACTCCTTCGTTCTGCCTCTTAACCTCATAACATTTCACTATTTACATTTTCATTATGAATTCAGGACCAATATGGTTTAGTGGAACAGAAAATACAATAGTTCTGTCAATTGTCCTAGAACAATGACTATATCACTAAGTAAGCTTTCCATTAAAGGCACACACTTTATCACCTAATAAGGCTTTTTGGGTTCTGGCTACAATCTATGAACCAGTGGGTTGAAAATGCAAAACATTGCTATGAAATGATATGAAAATATATTTGAAAGTTAATTAAATCAAAGGTTCTTCATAAAAGAACTCTTTATTAATGTGTTTTTTGTGCACAACAAGCTTACTGCCATTCATGTGAACAGTCACTGGTTTATATAGTGGAGCCTGCATTGTGGAACCTGAACTATAATGAGATCAATGTGAGTAAAAGACAAACGTTTGGCATTTTTAGGAGCCTTAAAGCATAAATGACTCTTAAATGGTTCAATAACAAAATAAATATAGCTTTCTTTAAAACTATTCTGTTTCAAAATTTCATTTTTTTTTCATTCCACATTTTATTTTCTGTTGCTTCTCTGATCAAGGAAAATCCTTGGCTGAAGTCTGTACAAAAACTAACACTATAAGGAGTATCATCTCCTGCGTTCCAATGCAGTGGTTCCTACGACCAACCTGAGACTACAGGACACTGTAGGGGCCCAAAGCCCAGTAACCACTGATATAAATGACATGCACAAACATTGACACAGCATCAGTCTCTGCACAAACTCCAACTGGTGGTTTCTTTTCTTGAGAGCAATATTTGCTGATGTGGGCAACAAGAGAAGCAAGTATTTGTATACATTTGTAGACACAGCCACAAACTGAATATGTACCAGGATTTACAGGATTGTATTTCTGAGCCAGTATAGTAAAAAAAAGTCTGATCGTGAATAGTTCCGAAACAAACATGATGCTGTAGAGTGAAATGTAGACGTTTGTTCTGCTTAATTAAAGCTCTCCAAGACTGGAGAGGACACATTTTCATAAGTAAAACTGAGTGATTCAGCAAACCTTGAATATATCTGGTCCAGGATTCAAAACATTTCCATTTCAGGTTTGCTGGATCACCCAGTTTCACTAATGAAAATGTATCCTCTCCAGCCTTGGAGAACTCTAAAAAAATCAGGCCCATTAGGTCTGATTTAATAAAGCTCCCCAAGACTGGGGACTGGGGAAGTCACTATCATGTGAGAACCTGGGTGAACCAGCAAACTTGAATCTGGTCCAGGATTGAAAGCATAGCAAATTATTTTTTAGGAAATCTATTCCAGGTTTAAAGGATCACCCAGATTCTCCTATGATAGTCTATCTTCTTCTATGTAAAAAGTAATGCATACTCATAGGGCTGGGCTATACCTGCCCGCTGCTGTGTGTTACTGTGTTAGTTATGCAGAATGCTTCTAAATGTATTAAGGCAACTGAATGCTTGTGCATTGTGGTGCATTGGAAGAGTCGGTTGCCCTAACCCAGTGAACGTTAATGTGTGAAAAATCTGGTTTATTTAATATAAAAAATGAAACTGATCATCTCAGAATCTGAATCTCATAAAGCTGTAACAGTATTTTTATGCTTTTCATTGTTCTCATTCTTTGGTGCTAATATGTAACTGAAATGTCTGTTAGGTTACCTTGCAGGCAAAAACAGGGGGGTCCACCTGTTTAATACTTAACCAGCATTTAATGAGCTCACATAACTTGTTGTTGTGTGGCTCTGGCTATTCTTTATAGTGAAATGTTTTACAGAAGAAAGTAAGGGGTAATATATTCATTGCTGAGCCTATTGTATGACAACTGAAAGAGTTCTAGATGTCAAATTTACTTTAGATGTAATAAAAGTGACACGCAGCACACAAATATTACAATGCTGTATAATTGTGGCATCCTGAGCCACCCTTCTTTGTTCACTCTGCCATTTTGTAGTATCTCCTATATAAGCGTGTATGGTTTTGGTTGTAAATACACATCTAATACTAGCAGAAAAGTAATTATTAATATTATATGATGTCCTATAGATGGACAAATCTATTTGTTTGACCAGAATCTTTGTAAAAAAGAAAATCAATGAGATAAACGGTGGCTTTAGAGGTTGGTATAAATAACTAGTATCACTATACAGGTATGCAAAGGGGTTGATTTACTAAGTAATTTTTTTTTTTTTTTACTTTTTTGTACAAGGGATACATAGGTTAGTAAATGAGGTGAAGCTCTGATAACTTTAGCCATGCAATCACATGCAAGCAAAATCATGTTGTTTTACATTTCCTTGCACATTATTGGGTATTCTTTGCAAAATGAGTGTTATTCACGATAATTGTGGAGTGACACTCTGCTAACTGAACAGCCTGTTGTAAATCAACCCTAAAGTGTCAAAACTGCAGCCATTGATGTTGTAGGCCAACTAAAGCTGTACATTGGTAGCATTGATGTATGCTATGCCGAGCACTAGACATTGATATGTCTTTCAAAATGACTTACCAGCACAACTAAACATATTTACTAATTGTGAGTCAGAGGTATTGTGGTAGTTATTTTTTTCTGCTCTTTTACTGCCATTTTGCTGTTCTTCAGCTGACTACCAACTCCTGTGCAAGAAGAATGTAAGCAGTCGGAGGACAAGTTCAGCTGCAAGAAGGGTCTACATCATACAATTCATCCCGGAGAATGTGCAAATTCATAGCAAGTTATAAAAAAAAACAAAATAAAATATTTTTTTAGTTTTACTTGGAGTAAAACCCTTATCAGGTCATTTTTTGCTGCCTGTGTCCAGCTAGACGGATTTAAAAACCTATCCATAACCATACCATTTTCTAATGTTCATTTTAAGTAGCAACCATTTAAAATATATTGAAACTCCAAGGTCAAATAATACTTTTTTTTATCCACATTTAGGAAAAAAACTTTCATGAGAAAGTGAAGAAGCAATAAGAATAATGGGTGTTGTGCATTGCAATGATTTAAATCGGGTACTTGAAATAAATTCTGACATTCTTAAATTCTTCCAGTTAAAATCATTTCAACGCCTTATGTTCTAGGGAGACCCTTCTATAAATTCAGAGCATGAGAAATGGCGAGCAGTAGTGGAAGAGATCAAAAACATCTTTAACACTGCAGTAAAGTTGCTTCATGAAAAAGGAAAGTTGAAACCCAGCCAAGCAAAAAGATATTTATCATCAGGTAAGTATACATTGATCCCTTGTATACTTGTTCAGGTAAATGGCAATTTTACTTATTTGGCCACATTTCGGGGAGTATTTTGAAGAACTCCAGCAAAATACTTTATGTGCTAAATTTGTGAAAATTTTAAAGTGTGTCATAGAAATTAGGAATGAGGTTCAAGTTTAACCAAACTTTGGTTTTTAGTGAACTCTAGAGGATCACAAGCTGTAAACTTCTATGAAGTTGCCATGGTAAAAACCAGCTCCCAGCCAA
This sequence comes from Pyxicephalus adspersus, assembly GCF_032062135.1. NCBI lineage: Eukaryota > Metazoa > Chordata > Amphibia > Anura > Pyxicephalidae > Pyxicephalus > Pyxicephalus adspersus. The sequence continues at coordinate 127,740,445 of NC_092860.1, read as the reverse complement.
CTATTTACTTTTTAAACTTTTTTTGTATGTGGTGGTTGTGGCACCCCTCACAACCCCTAGGGTCCCTGCCAGAACGGTTCCCAATTTGATGTTTAATCTGCATTTATGCTGACAGCCCAGTATGAGTTCATAATGTTGATAGGATAAAAAATGGGATAGGAGAGGACCTTCTATACCTACATAAGGAACCAGAATTACCTAATCATATACCTGTCTAAAGGTGCTATATTTTATTTATTTGATCTACTTACATAAAAAAGATGAAGCTGTTGAGGGCTGTCTGTGGATACCAGAGCTGCCTGTTTGGCTCCATTAGAGGATTTGCTTTTACAAGAATATGTGGCAGTGAGCAGTTTTAATGTTTTTATTTGCTAAAATATTCTGTTTCAATTGTGATGCCTGTCTCATAACTCCTGAGGAAGCAGATCCTGTGTAACGCGTCAAAACTGAGCCTAGATGTGAATTACATGTATATACCGTGTTTCCCCAAAAATAAGACCTACTCCAAAAGTAAGCCCTAGCATGCTAATCATGCAAGGTTGAAATATAAGCCCTCCCCCCGAAAGTAAGCCCTATTGGCTTCTTCCGAGGCTGCGATCACGTGGTACACAGAGGGATACCAAAAGGAAGGAGAGAGCAGAGAGAGAGCAGGAGATTTTCAAAGCACTGGAGCAAGGGGGTGAAGAAATCACAGGGTTAATTAACCTACAGTACTCCGGTGTGACACTACAACTAATAAGAGGTTGGTGGATTCTCTTTTCAAAGGGTCCTTGCTAGTATTTCATTCATTAGCAGCAATGCATATTTATTGATTGATTTTTTTTTCTTTTACTCAGATTTATATTGGTTACTGTTTGTGGTTAACAAAGCTTTGGAAGTTTTGTTTCTGTGTCTGCATGTTACTCTATGAGTCATATGTTAATTGTCAACGCATTTTCTTGTTATGTTGCACTTGTTTGCTTATGTATATATATACATAATGGTATATATAACCATTATATATTTTTTTTGTACATGAATAAATACAGATTTTTTTGTACATGAAAAAAAGACATCCCCTGAAAATAAACCCTAATGTGATTTTCAGAGGTAAAATATTTATGGTAGTATGAAGTGTATATTTCCTTTTAATGTTTGAATAAAATATATTTTATTAAATCATTGAAGAATGTTTTTAATAAATTAGCTGCCTTTAAAGTCCATTTATTGGTGATATAAGATATTATCTGTATTTTAGCTTTAAGTGTATATTAAACTTTTTAGGGGGGCAGGGGGGCTTTCTGTAGGACATTTATATAGCTCCCTGTGTAGCTGATGGAAAGGTTTCCTCCACTGGGATAGATTCAAGTTTTCCAATGGAGGCTCAAATACCAACTATCCAAGAGGAGAATTCTACTCACTCTGAATAAGTTCATTTTATTCTGTGTTGTTTCTCTGGGTCAGAACGTGATTTCAAAGGACAAAGACAGCTATCAAACAAGTTGGGGCTTAAGCTACATCAAAATCTCTGCAAGACATTCTATCAATCAAAGTGTGTAGTGTTACTGGCCTGCAGGACAATCATATTACACTTAATTTACACTCCCTGGTCAGCCTGAAATGATTTCAAAGCATGACACCTTTCTTGCACACTGTTGACTCTTTAGAATACAATCCGATTTAACGGCTTCCCTAAAGCAGAAGAATCTTTGTGGTTTAAATACCCAAATTTGTTTATTTACAGACAAACAAAACACTGATACCTACTTATGATCTCAAATGAAATATGGATATATTATAAAACAAATATACTTTTCATGTAATACACTGCTCAAAAAACTCTCCAGTATAGATTAAAATAAAAGAAGGTTGTGTAAAAACTTCTCCTTTTTTGGACATGTTTTTAAGATATAAGAAAAGAAGACTTACACTTTTACTATTCACCAGGAGGATCTGTTTAGTCCTGTTTTTCAGGTTCAAAGCAATTGAGTTGCAGACCAGTTTGAAAACTGTAAACACGGCATACTAATGTGGTAGTTTGTAATATCTTCAGAATAGAAACAGTGAGAACTCTGCAAGGCAATTGAATCACTACAATAGGGGGTTCTGGGTAACCAAATAAGAAGTTCAATTTTAGACATATATTTTACAATATCTACATGTCTTCTTTCTTTATGTAAGTAACTTCAGGTGACTGACATTACCAAAATGCAAGATCTTACTTAGGCAGACCTAAAATGGTCTTACTAATATTGGTATTTGAAGCTTACATGGCTTGTGTTTGAGATGAAAGAGATAACTCTCAGCAGTGCATAATCTTATATTTAATTCATTGATGTTCGCTACCCAAAGGTAGGATATGTTTTACCCTGGGAAAAAACCTGGAGAAAATTGTTAGCTATCATAAATATAAAGAATTGTGCTACAATACCATGTATGAAATCAGTTTGAAAGTAGTGTTATATTTATTGTATAATTTTACCGTTTATTATAAGAATACTATTAAACAATCTTCTTTTTTTCTTTAGCCTTGGAAGATGAGTTTGATTTTGCATTGGGAAAACAAACAGCAGCATTTTTAAAAAAATGTGTTTGCTATATTCGTAAAATCTCCAATATTGAAAAACACCTAAAAATCCCAGAAATGTCCAAGTATACTGATGTCATTAAGGCTGACAACAAGATCATGCGAGACCCAGAAGCCCTGGAGAAAATGATAAAACTCAGGGATGAATTTATTCCAACTATTGTGGCATCATCCAATCTTCGAGTTTACACCTCTGTGACACATTGTGATATGAAATTGGGCTATTCACAAGAAGTGGAGAATCATTACGTAGAGGGGCTGTGTAAACAGTTTTATGAAGATATGATTGATATCATCCAAGCAACTGTACAGCAGAACTTTGACACTGAGACTGATTCTCTGTATGATGAAATCTTACAGCACTTGTCTCTTTGCCGGACATACTCTAACTTCTATGAATACAGATGTGAAGCACTGAGCCTGGTTCATAAATACATACAGCCTTCCAAATCAGGACATACCAATCCTCTTATTGTATATGGAGGACCCTGCACTGGAAAAACCCTACTATTAGCAGAAGTAGCAAAAAAGGTAAAGATTTGAATATACAGTAGTGATCTATATATAGAGGGATAAACATTCCTGTTTTTGGGTGGGTTTTCATTGAATACTCTGCTTTACCTTCACAACTCAAAAACATAATTAGAATAATGTACCTGTAGAGATGCTAGAAAATATAAAATTCTTTATTTCTCACTTACTGTCACAAATAGCTTTCCTTATTGTTGCTTTGAAAGTTCACCAGTTTTCCCATATTATGACCATGTTTTATGGTGCAAAATCACTAGCAATGGTTTCTTTAGCCTGTTTTAGGAATCTTGGACAGCATGGGGCTAGTCTGAATCCATTTTGTATGATCACTTCCCCTTTTTATGTGCTGTTAGTAGTTATGGTGGTGATGTTATGGTGGTAGGTGGTGGTTCATTTGCTGCTTGGCTGAAACAGGTCACCAATCTAGGAATGTTTTATTTTTATTTTTAGTTTCCCTATTTTGCAGAGAAATGTGAACCTTGTAAATATTTGTGTACCCTGTTATAATATTTTTAAATGTAAAATAAACACAGTGAATTAAAAGTAAACAGCATAATACAGTATGAAAGTATATATAAGACTAGGTTACATTATCCAATAAAAACTGGTGTTGTAAAAGCGTATTTAAGGAATTTGGAGAATAATGGCTTAATCCTACCAACTTTCAAAATCCAGTGAGCTCACTTAAAAGTGAAACATTGTAACTCTGACTTTTGTTTTTATTGCAGGCCTTTTCATGGCTTCAAGATGAAATTGGAACAGATTCAGATCCAGTGGTCATTGTAAGATTCCTGGGATCCACCGAAATGAGCTCTGAACTAAACTGTTTACTGCAAAGCCTTTGTGAACAACTAGCAGTAAATTACCGATGTTTATTGCAGAGCATTCCAAAAAAGATCCTGGATCTTCGGGAACTATTTTTAAACTTGTTGAATGAGTCATCATATCATAGACCCCTTGTTCTTGTGTTGGACAGTCTTGAACAACTTTCAGACAATGATGATGCTAGAAAACTTTGGTGGCTGCCAATACACCTTCCTCGCACAGTTCGTATAATCATATCAACACTGCCAAACAAGCATGGAATGCTCCAAAAACTAAGGTGCCTTATACACAATGAAGACAATTACGTAGAACTTATTCCACGGGATCGGAAAATGTGCAGCCAAATACTTAAACATCAGCTGTTGAGGGTTAAAAGAAAGGTAACATCAGGCCAGCAAATTTATGTCAATGAAGCTTTCTCAAGGTGTACTTTGCCAATGTTTGTCAACCTGACTTTCAGAGAGGTCCGAAGCTGGAGATCTCATAAAGATGTTGATGACTCAACACTTTGCATTACTGTACATGAGAATATAGAACAGTTATTCTGCTCACTGGAAAACAAGTGTGGACTACGGTTGGTGTCAAGAGCACTAGGGTACATTACAATGGCCAAAACAGGTCTTAGTGAGGTGGAGCTAGATGATATTTTAGCGCTTGATAACAGTGTAATGAATGAGTTATTAGCCAGTGGGAAACCACTGAATCCACTAAGGGTACCATATCGCATTATTGCACAAATCAGAGAAGATCTTACTGGATATTTAGTAGAGAGGCATGTAAGGAATGTTACACTTTTGGTATGGTCAAACAGACACCTTCACCTAATTGCCCAGAAATTGTATCTTAGTAATGATGATGATTTGCAAGAGATGTATGCTAATCTGGCAGAGTATTTCCTGGGTGTGTGGTCAGGAGGAAGGAAAAAACCCTTTTACAATGAGCATCAATACTTTGAAAACTGCATTCAGAATGAACATAGTGGCATACACAATGATGGAAATCCTTATCCTGATGAAAATGAATTTGACAGGCAGGCTCCAGAACAGCCCTGGGCATTTCAGTGCAATCCTCTACAGCCTGATATCTTTTTTGTGAATCACAGGAAAATGACAGAACTGTTGCATCATTTGATAAGATGTGGTATGGCAGATGAAATGATGTCTGGGATTACAATGAACTTTAGTTGGCTCTATACAATGATCAAAATCGGTCAGTTTGACAAGGCACTAGGTGACATAGAAACAGCATACAATTATTCACAAGAGAAAGAGCTGAAGTTTCTTGCAACTACCCTTCAAAGCATAAAAAACAAAGTTCTTAAAAACCCTGGGTCACTTTCAGCTGAGTTACAGCAAATACTTCTTCCAGTCGTAAGTTCTTTGCCTAAATTTCGAAACCTTCTTTTAGAATGTGACAAAGATGGACCTAAATACTGTTCAATTGTTCCACTCCATTCCTCCATGGATGTTACTTACAGCCCTGAAAGAATTTCACTATCATCTAGCTCATTGCACATTACCGAGGTCCTCCCCACATACAGTCCAAATATTATAATCTCAGCACTTGAGAATGGCACTATAAGTACTTGGGATGTTGAATCAAGGCAGCTTTTAAGGCAAATCACAACTACCCAGTTTGTAATTATGGGGATGAAGCTTACTGCAGATGAAAAATACCTTGTTGTGTCCACAGCAAAAAACACCCTAATGATTTATGACAACCTTAACTCTTGCCTTTTGTCTGAAGTTGAAATTAAAGGTTCCAAAGGAGTCGGAGGAGGCCCAAACCTTATAAATGGTTTTACCCTATCACATACACATGCTCTGGCCTGGTTGGAAGCAAGCAAAGATGTTAATGTTATAGACTTACTTTATGGCTGGCCACTTTACAATTTCCATTGCTGGTATGAGGTGACCTGCATCAAGTGTTCTTCAGATGGACTGTATGCATTCTGTGGACAATACCTTAACACTACCACAATATTTCATTTGGGTACGGGAGAGAAGCTGTCAACTGTTACATCTGAATTTTCTGGAGGGTTTGTGAAATACATTCTTGTTCTTGATACAAATCAAGAAGCAGTCATGATTGACAATGAAGGTAGCCTTTCAGTGTGGAACACAGAAGAAATGACAAATCCTCAAGTAACTGAAGAATTTGATTGTACCAAGGGAGACAGTGAAGTCATCAGCACTGAACTATCTGAAGACCAAAGTGCAATTCTTATTTGTAAAGCACTAAGTATTGAACTTCTAGACACACGCATGTGGAAAGTTTCAGAAAAATTTAGGGCAAAGCGCAATGAGCGTTTTATTTCAGCTACCCTCTCCGGAAATTCTGACTGTATAATTGCTTCCATGGAAAATACCTCATCTATATTTGTATGGAGAAGAGACACTGGGCAATGCATGGCAAGTTTACAAGAAATCTCAGGGAACATTGTCAAATTAGTAAAATCAAGCCATCACAATTTACTCCTGTCCTTATCTGTTAGTGGTGTGCTTTCCATTTGGGACATCGATATCTTAACAGCAATGTCCAACATTGACAAGACAGGGAGACCTGTCCACACGGTTTTGTTGTCCGGCAGAGGAGACTACATCTACTCACTAGATGGATCTGATTCTGTTCAAAAATGGAATTTTAACACTGGTTATATTGAATCTGCATTTAAACATGAAGGAAATGTGGTAAATTGTGTGCTTACAGCCACTGGGGAGCTGCTGGTCACCTCAGATGACAAATGTAACCAATATGTTTGGCATACTGGTACTGGTGAAAATCTTTTTCGGATTAGTGGTCAAAGAATATCTCAGCTGTTAATAACACATAATGATCAATTTGTTGTCTCTCTTTGTGAGCAAAATGCATCTAGAGTATGGAGGCTTGCCACAGGCCATAAAGTATGTAATATTTTAGCTGCCTTAAAGAATGCATTAATAACTACTGCAAACACATTCCTGATCGGCATGACCAAGAACAAGCTTCTGGCAGTAAGTTTATGGACTGGAAGCATAACAAAAAAATACTGTTGTGATGATGGCTCAACAATTGTAAACTTCAGATTGATCCCTGACTGTCCAGATTTTGTTGTGTTCATGACTTCCACCGAAACTGTGAACATCTGGAGCCTGGCGGAGGAGGCTGTCTGCAGGAGAGTGCAGCTTCCAAGCAACTTTTTGAAAAATCTAAATGACTTTGAAATCTCTCCAAATGGAAAGCTTGGAATAATTACTCACGGCGATGAAAAGTTCAATGTTCTGGATTTGCACAGTGGAAAGCTCAGAGTGGTGCACTCATCAGGCATTATATGGAAACAGAGCCTGTCCTGTGATGGACGTTATCTTGTCTACATTTGCTTCCGCAATGGGGATGATGATGAGGATAATTCAGTGTCAAGTTTAATAGTGATGAGACTTGCAGACGGAAAGAGCATTGGTGCTTGTTCATTATATAAAACTCCAACATTCCTTGCACTTTCACAGCGACATCTCAATATTGTTGTAGGATTCGAGGACGGGAGTATTGGCACTTACACAGTTGTGGATAGAGTCGACGCCACGTTGAAAATAAAAATTGCAACTTCCAACAGTCGGCAGATTTTTAATAACAAGTCCCATATTTTTCGGCCCAAGTGCAATAATTACATTTATAAAATGTCACCTGACTGTTTATGGAGAGAATCCACTGAAGTGTTTGCCAGAGACAGCCCCATTACGGTGTCAGATTCTGGTGAAGGAACGGAGACAACACCAACCAAAAAACATAATTTTTGTTATGAGAAAATGTGTTCTGCCATTGACTGTAGAGGGCAGAGTTTTGCGGCAAACAACTGAGACCACCAAAGCATGGATGCTTACAAAGGGTTTACACATCATTCTGATCTGAAAGTTATTACATGTATTGATTTATTCATGTCATTATTCATGTGATTTCAAGCATCACTATTTAAAAAAAATTCATCCTTCAAATATATAGCAATAGCTTTGTTGTCCAACAGGTAATAGTAAATGTGTATATATCAGGCACTGAGAATACATTGAGACAGCTTATATATGTTATCATTTTCCTGTTGTCATGCTAAAATTACAAACAGAAAATATGTAAAACTATTACCACGTTGCAAATTCAGTCATGGCCTTAACAATCCTATGCTGTGGCTAAAGGTGCCCATAAATATTATTTACCAGTAAAAATCCAATACTTTCAACTTTTGCAGAGTCAGTTGACACTTGGGGTAAGGGGAGCCTATTTTCACCCGGAATCTTTTATTTTTTTCAACATAAAAAGCGTAGGAGCATTATGGATGTGTGCCTATTACATACGTACGTATGTTTACATGTAATTTATGCATATGTGATTGTTTAGGGAAATATTGATAAAAGCTGTAATCTATGGTCACTCACTAGTTTCCTATCAAACATTTATGACTAACTTAAACATAGTCATACTAGGGCTAGATGGAAAACAATGAAGCTGGTATCTGCAGTGACAAGATGAACAACAAAGAAAACTTTTCCAGCTATTAGATGTTTCTTCAGTGTGCCATTCCCCTGATCTCTCATATTTTATGTGTATGAAACATGATTTCTGCCATGTAGAAATGATACTAATAAAAAAAAAAATCAAAGCAATTTGTTGCAGAGAAGCAATGCACATTTGTTGTTCCTATTCTGCAAATTACGAGAGCTTTACAGTGTAAATTGATTATCAATAGGCAATTTTCTTTTAGGTAAAGTCTGGTGGTACCATAGATTGGTCTGATATACGAGAAGTATGCTCCAGACTGTTCTAGGCTGTACTATTTACACATGGGTTGTGGTTAGTTAAGGATGGTCTAAGGGTGTCTTATACAGGAACAGACAACACTAGGGCATCAGAACTTCCCACAAGTCAGTTCAAGAGGGGACTCCAGGTCAGTTCTGCACAAGGGCCCACTATTGGCTACATCCACTACTGGTCCTTTACATATACCAACATGTAGGAGAATATTTTTGGAGTCAGTAGTTTAACATTCTCTGTGTCTGTACTCAGGTGTTCCAAGTCTAAAATTAGGATTAGGCAATCTTGATTTATTTAAAAAGTCAATAATGATGATAAAAAGGTCAATAGAAATGTATATTACCTTGAAAGCATCAGAAAGTGGAAAATAAATCAGCTGTTAAAGCCCTACTCCAGTTTTTTGTTAGTTTTGGATTCTAAGGGGAAATCCTAAGGAGGAGCTAAACCCAAAAGTCCCCTATATAAACAAAAATACACCTACCTTTAATCCTGCAGGGCAGTCCAATCCATCCAGAGGTCTCTTCCTTTAGGTCTCGCGTAATCCCAGGACCTAGCTGGATGACATAGCTGGGAAAAAAACTTGGCAATCTCACTGCGGATGCGTGAAATCGGCAATTTTTTTTCCTTTAGACAAACGGGCTCCTTTTGCGCATGCCTGAGATGCTTGGGCATCCGCAGAAAGAGCACCCAAGAGCCTCCCAGGATGCGTGACATAGATATCCCGGGATGCTTTGCTCTCCCATTGATTCTTGATCACCTGGGCCATCGGGAACGGTGCTGCACCTTTTTTTTTTTTTTTTTTTTGCACTTAAAAAACAAACAATCAACATAATTTTACTTGAGTTGCCTACCCTTTTATGTAAAGTAAAATTTCTGAGTTTAGGTACGCGTTAATATTTCTGCAAAGCTGTTTTTGCTGTTACGTGTCCCCATAGTGTCAATACCCTCACATTTTATCTGAGATAACAGGACAAGAAATACGAGGAAAACGTTCTAAACCTTCTCCAATATTTTCTGTCCTTTGTACTCCCTGTCACCAGGACAAAAAGTTAGAGTAAATCTCTCCTGTGGAGACATAGACAGCAATGAAAAGATGCAGGGATTTTGTTCCTTATGATATCCAAAGCTACACATAAGTTAGTTGATGGTCTCTAATTATAAAGAAAATTTTGTTTTTCACATTTTATTTATCTATCTATCTATCTATCTATCTATCTATCTATCTAGAATAAATCGGCTCAACCAATATGTATTCCTGTACAATAACAAGAACGAGAAATTCTATTTGTTATATATCCAATCCCAGTGTGATCCTGAGAACCCAAGCGATTAGTGCAGTACCCTGACTCATTTTCTATGGTATACTTCACCCCCCAGCCTAACATTTGCAGCCTTTCACTGGCGCCTAGTGTGTGATACACTCTAAAATAAGCTCCTCAAAGCCAAAATTAATTTTAAGTTTAATGTATTGGTTAATTGCTATTCAGAAAGAACATCTGAAAACATCATGATGATGCAAGATTAGCTTTATCAGTTAAATATAAACGGTCAAACTAAGTCACCAGAACATTGCATTTGTGGATCTGCAATGGTTTCATTTTGACATCTGCCTTAAAAAATCTGTTTTATTCTGTGTAACATACAGATCAAATGACCAACCTAATACTCTGGGATTGTCATAATGCCTGCATATTGTCAAAAATAGTCTGTTATATCAAATAATATATCCAAAGGTTCTATGATATTTTGAATTTCTAGTGAATTTCTTATATTTGATGTGCTGAATGAAATGTTTAACATACAGCTATTGACTGTTCTCAACTTTTTTACCACTTTGTTCAATACCGTATGTTATCAAATGTTTATTGAGAATTTGCATTAATCTAATATAGTGTATGTATGACATGGCATGGTTTTTCCCAGCTTTTCAAAAGAATTATATTTAATAAGCTTATCAGGCATCAAGTTCCTGCTTGAATAGATTCTAAGATGGGAGATGCCCAACTAAGATACAATAGACATTATTAAAAGGTCTCCACCAAAAATCTATATTTCATTTGGTGATGTTTGCAAGTCAACTCACATACTGGCTTATCATATCTCCTTGGGTTCCATTTGCAAGATATTTTGAACATAATCCCAGTTTCAGCCAAGTGCCTCACCTTGAAAACATTTTAAATGTTGCAGTCTTGCTTTCGTACTGGATTCATAATGTTACTTACGTTTACACTTAAACTAGACAATGCAGGAAGTAAACAACTCTTATAGCATATACTCATTTTCTGCACCCCCATAGTGTTCAGAGGAAAGTTTAACACCCAGAACTTTTGGGTATGTGTAATGATACCATTAGTGACAGCATTATGTACCTCCAAACAGAGCAATCACATCTGGCTGAGAATAAAGTCCATGAATGTGTATTAGCTCCAACAAGTTGGTTTGGCGTTTGTATAGAGCGTTCTTTTACCAGTTCCTCCCACCTGAACATATTGAAAGGGTAACAATAGGTTATGCACACGCTGCTAGGAAGAAGGAGAATACTAAGTGCATGTTTTACTTTTCTCTGTATGGGATTGTGAAAAGAAATTGTGAAAGAGTGAAACACATAGTTTGTTCGAGAAATACTCTGTTTGAAGTCTCAAAAAATCTGGCAAATGAATATTTCTTTCTTTCTGAAAACTTGTTGCTCTTTCAGAGATCAGTCTAGTCCAAACTACTAATATGTTTGGATACATGTTGCAGATGTTATGGCTGATTAAGCTTATTTAGTCATTTGAGCACTTTAAACATGATATCATTGCATTTTAGGTTATCCTCTCAAAATCCATTAAGCCTCCAAAATGATTATTAAATATGACAGGGGGATCTTATTTCTGGAGTCTTTAAGGCATATAAGCAGCCAGTAAGTGATTCAGTATTCTACCCACAAGTGAAATATACATTTTCGGTAGACCTATTCTTTTTCTAATAACATATTTCAAATAGTAGTAATGTGTGCAGTAACTCATACCAACCAACCACAAGTCAGCCTTCCTTTGGCTATTAACTAGCTGCTTAAGAATGGCCACGGATTACCTGTTATGAGCCACTGCAGAGCATTGCCCTGTGTACTGTGTTATTGAATAAAGGCCATTGTGATACATCTGTGTTTTGTGTACAAGCCAATAGAGTATATTCAGTGACTTGAATGATTTTTTTCCTATCTCGTTTGCAATTGATAGATGATACTGAATGTTTTTATGTAAAACTTTGTATTGTTGGGAGCGTTTCCCCAAGCAGAGATTTATATTTTCATAAATGTTTAACTTAGTTACCTTTTGTTACAGAGGTATTATATTAAAACTCTATTGCAGTCTTCAGACAATATAGTCTTGTGTATGCATTGTTTGTACAAATAAAGCAAGTTATATTGAATCACATTTGACCATTCTTTTTTTAAACAAAAAAATAAATATAAGAAAAAATATTTCAGGTAACTGCTATTGTAATGCTGTACAGGAAATTGTCACATGTCTCTGATGTGTGGTAAGGGGGAAAGGGAGGAACACCAGAATCAAAACAGGAAGATAATGACAAGGGACTAGACCTCCAAGCTAGGGAGAGGGAAATGGTCACCACCTACCGAAACCCTAAATCTAGCCCTGACTCCTGTCAGTATGAATAGATCCTGAAGGTGGGAGGATTCATACACCGCAGACTAGACCATAGGAGCCCTGAAATGCCCTAGTAGTAGTGACAGGGTATGACGTCACTGGTTCCTTCCAAGATGAACGAAACAGCGTCTCCCTGAGGCCTAGTAACAATGAGCAAAGGGTAACAACCAAAATACAAAGAGCAGTAACTTATTTTCGATAGAAACTGTATGAGCAGGAACTCAGGAGAGGACCGCACAGAGTAATGATAACAAGCTGCAGCTGAGACCAGAGGTGTGGTCATTACCAACAACAACACTGAAACAAGTGAAAGCAAAGAGACTGTCAGATAACCTCACGTGTAGCCAGTCTCTCAAATTTTCTAACCTCAGTCATGAGAGGGAACGTGACAGTCTCAATATATAGGTGAACTCAATAAGTAAATTTGAACTAAACCTGCATAACTCACCTATCCCCATTCCCTCGCAGGGCTCCACCACCTTCTTCCTTCTTCTCGTCCTGCTGACAGTCTCCAGCCGTCTTGATTGGCCAAGCCAGGATGACATAATTCCCGCGCAAGCACATAGGAGTTCATTCATTCCCAGAACGCACTGGGTATCTTGCCAACCATTAGCTGATTCGGTGCATGTGTAGCTTAGCTTTTTTGCCAGATACCCAGAGCGTTTGCACAGGTAGGAGGCCTCATTGCCGAAGGGACATTACCTGTCCCTTTCTTCACTAATGACCTGCCTCATCATGGAAACTTAAAAGTGGAGCTTTAGTTCTGCTTTAAAATCTCATATAAGCTTTAACATGTTAATGTAGTTTTAAAAGTCACCTGCAGCTTTTAATAAAAATTATCTGCTAATCCTACAATGAAGGTAATTTGAAGGCATTCCTTAATGGTAATGGTAATGGTTGACAACACTTTTTTCCAGTCTATCAGTTGTGTACCTTGTCACACAGATCTGCAGTGAAGACTACAAGTGACCATTTCAATTTACAGTATGAAAGCATTATCACGAATAAGAAACTAGTGCTAAGAAATGTAATTTATCCATCACTGTAGTGTGTGCATGTAGATAGGAAGATGCTGCAGGAGATCAGCAGCACTAAAACGATACAAATGATGGAGGAAAAAAAACAATTCTGATGACTGGTGCTATACCAAAAGTCATTTTGCTTTACTTTGTCAGTTTCGTAATGTATAACAAAAGGACACATTCTTAGTTGTGCACTAACAGTGCTAAAAGGCATACAATGCTACTCATCAGGCTTTAGATCCTGTGGCTTGATAAATAGCCTGGTATGCCTCAAACTGTTGCCAAAACAAAACAGGAATAAATCTTTCTGTTTGCTGCAACATTTTGTTACATTTTGCTATATATGTTTTATGTGAAATAGTGAGAAAAATGAGAGTATAACCTGGGGGTTAGGTATTTGAAATATCAGCAGTTCTCAGTGATATAAACATAAGTGTAAATCATCATGTAGTGGGTTATTATCCTTGATGTGGATGTGGAAAGCTATTTGCATGAGTCAGCTCTGGTTACCATCACCTGCTGTAGTTTCTTGTTACACATAGGACTAAAAAAAATACAACCAAACAGAAATACAACAAAACATTCAGCTTCTGCACAAACCTTCCTGTAATAAATCCCTTAAAGTCATTGTGCTGTCACCGTGCTAAACCTGCAGCAAGAGCTATTGAAAGTAGACACCTAGGGGTGCGTACATACATGAATGCATGCACACATGGAAGGGTACTGCTGGACCCCCAAGTTCTCCTGTACTTTATTATTGAACTCTCAACAATACCATCTCTTAGTATTCATGGAAGAAAGTCACTTTGGGAGTAAATGTCCTAGGGACCTAAGAGGTTACATATGCAGTCCAATACCACTCCATGAATGTCTCACTGCTGCTTTTTAAAAATAATTTGATTTACATTCTCCTCCATACTTGATGCAGGTTTATTCTATTATAGTACATGTATGTTCTTCTGAGTAGTATCCTCTCTTCTTGTGTCATTGTCTGTATCTGTATTTCATTTATAACCCCTATTTAATGTACAGCGCTGTGTAATATGTCAGCAATATATTAATACTGTTTATTATTATTAATGATAGTATTAATAATAATAATAATGGTAATACATGCAAAAATGCAAACTGTGCTTACTCATAAACAGGTACAAAATGCAATTTATTTTAGAGACACTGCATGGCTTTGCTAATATTTGCAAATATTATTGTACATAAATAGCAAATAATAATGTATTTGTCAGTTTATTGGGTATTTTTATGAAATGCTTAATTTTTAAAAAGAAGATTGATAAAAGAGAAAGGGCCTCTGAGTAATGTACTACACATCTAAAAGTGAATGTAAAAGTGATCACAATGTGATTGAGCAGCATTAGCCTATTGTGTGCATTGTAAAACCTTTTATCTTTATGCTGTAGGAGTGTCTGGATGTGGCTCAGCCTGCAGGTAAAGAGTTACACACACTACATCTAGGAAGTATGAAAGAATGTATTTTCATGTCACGTGAACACTTAATTCCCAGTGTCACCAGCTCCCGTCCCTCATTAAGAGGTCATGCAAACTGGGAGCTGCTTCAACCACTTACACTTATTTTCACATTCAAATCAAGATGACGGGCTGACAAACCATGGGAGCTGCTCAGGGAAGGAGCTCAATGTCCCAAAGGCCTGGAGAGTTCAAGTAAGAGACCCCTACTACTTTCTTCTATGTGTGTCTGATCTGTATTGTGCTGTTTGCTTTACCTGTCTTGCTGACACAAACATCATCTACCTGTCTGACACACCTGTCGGAGTATGGAAAAGAGCACAGGTGAGAGCAAAGGGGACTATGGGTAGTAGAGATGTGGCTTGCTACTATATTTAACAAAATTACTTTTACGCTCTATTTAAATTTGTTCTTTAATAAAACACATTCATTGCACTGTTTAAACAATTACTTTCAAATGGAAATTTAATGCTTTGTTTAGTGGCTGGTCCACATGTATATCTACAGTTTGAATGTTTTTAAAAAGAAATTATTTGGCCCATCTATGTGTGATATAATGCACCCTGCAATGCAATACTGTGAATGTGTCCTTATCCTGCTCTGGTGTGTGATACAAATTGTATATACAATGGTATAGAATATAGATTGCCAGAAGTGAGCTACAGCTAAATAAAACTGCTGTGTGGATACAAGGGATTTGAAGGGGTTTGTCCATTTTTCTAATCTTTGTGCCCCTCTTTGATTCAGGGTGGCTCTACCCACTGGTTGAAGCTGATTAATGGTTTTCTGGCTATAGGTGCCATTCCATTCTAACACCTTTGGAGATAAATGGCTTTTATAGCTCGGCTGCAATGAAAGTACACCAAAGCAGAATCAGGGATTTCATTTTTTCAAACTGGCTCCATTCAATCATGATATTCATGGTAGGGGTAAACTGAATTTCTAAAGTTATCAGAGGTACCGATGACAACATTGCCAAGCAGTAGTTTGGGCCTCCACCCCCGGTTCACAGGACCATATTGAGAATGCAACTTTACTATTGCTTGATTGATAAATTATTTCTATATTGCATATTACTGACAATGTATGAAGTAAGGGTGACTCCGTAGTGTGGATTTACAAAGGCTATGGGTGGAATTAAGGTGCTAGTATTTGACAGGGTTGCACAAAGTTCTGCTCTTGATTTCATTGATTCCATTGAGTATTAATCTATTCTGCAAGTGTTTTGAAGACACAATAGAAGTAATATAAAACATTTCCACACTCACTGTCCAGCATGGTGGATACTTTTCATTGAGTGTTTAGAATGCAATGGAGAGATTATGGCATGACTTGGCTCGGTCAACTGGTAATGGGCAATTGTCAGGGATAGTTATCAGGGACTTATTAGTCATTATTTAATCAACAACCTGCATATGCCCGGCCTTTTTTCTGGGTATTTCCTAATTTTTCTGTGGATGCTGCGCTGAATGCATAGTATTTGTTACCATTGCATATATGAAATGAGATCCAGGGCAAGAGTGCGATGATTGGTAATTGTCTCATATCTTTTTTTGCTTTATTGACATATTACATGAAAAAGGAGAGAGATACTGATTTGTGTGATAATTGTATTGGCCACAAGCTAAGTACACAATACATGCTGTTCAGTGACAGTTGGAGGGGGATCAATGTGACTTAGCTTCTTCTGTTAATATTTCATAAATGTTTATATAGTCAATACAGAAGTTTTACCTGAAGTATCATTTGCAGAGAACAGCCCAGCCCTTTGTGTGAATGTGGGGGTTATGGACTGTTTGTGTGTACACACAAAACCTTATTAGGAGCCTTACTCCAGCCTAAGATTTCTGACTTTATTTCTGTCTGTGATCCCAGACATAGATAAGTGAGAAATTTAACAGACAACTTCCTTGGGGTTTTCCCTGGCTTCTTGTCCCTGTGCAGGGGAACTTGCTGGGGACTTCCTGTACTGACAGTAATAAGGGACAATTAAGTTGAAAAAGTGTTTTTTTAGGATTGTTCCTACTGCCATGCATCAGTCTGTTGGGGTGCCATTCACTCCTAATGACAAACCTTACCAATGCACTGCTGCGCTATGTGCTGCGTCCTTATATATATATATTTATATCTAGTTTGATAAAGAATGTTATCCATGTGTGTCCATGATTTAAAACTCCTTTCCTAATCAGCTGTATTTGCTTAGTACATATACAGGCTGTGCACGTACACTGTTGTCCTTTCTCTTAATGTAAAGCTATCAGTGAGATCTCATTGGTGACTAATTCGCTGTCTGTGCAGTGGAGATTTTAACATTTACTGTTCAGAAAGACTGAGAGATTTCAGTGACATAAAGATAGCCACTATATTATACAGAACTATAAATTTAATTTGATAATAGAATTATGATACACAAAGCATCTCAATTTGTAAAACAAAACTTTACAATGAAAGTTTCCAAACTCAAGTATCAACATTTAATATATCATAGCTTGCCATTCCTTTGATGTGGTGGCTGCATTAGTTTTCCTTTACTTTTGCCTAATGAATATGCTAGAAATCAAGCTAGTGGTGGTGGAGTGTTGTCACCCTAAAGAAGCACTCCAATATCCTCCCCTTTTCTCTTTTCTATATCATAAGAGGGAGCATTGTTAGGTTCACCGGGACAGCTGGAAACCATGTAACTGATAAGAATGTAGCACACAGTCTCAATGGGTAGTTTTGGCACTTAGTTATAATAATAATAA
>NC_092860.1:127696460-127722204 GCF_032062135.1 Pyxicephalus adspersus | reverse complement strand
CTGCACATACTGCCCACTGACATACCCACTGCACTCCTCTCCTACCGGTTGTTTGGAGCTCCTTGAGACATACGAATTTTGTACCACTCAGATCAGTTTAGGTGACGCCAATGATCCTTCTGGCTATCTGTAAGGGTGACAATCTTCCCAATGGCCAGCAATGTAGAAGGTATTCTTCCTACTGACCTCCATATTAATATACTGTCAGCTGTGGATATAGTAATTATAGAAATGGTTCCATGAACACCTGAATGTTAATTCAAAGGTTCTTCCATGGTAAAAGGTCAAGACTGGTCTACTCTAATACCATCCATTCTAATACCCTCCACACTTCTCTCCTGTACATACTGCTTCTCTCCTCCGCATACTGCTCACTGGAATGCATTTTCCTGCACATAATGCCCACCTTCATTAACTCTACATTACTCCTTTGCACAAACTGTGAGCATTGTTTGTAGTATTCTCAACCTTGCACATTCTACAACAGTTTTTCATATAAATATATATATATATAGAGAGAGAGAGAGAGAGAGAGAGAGAGACAAAGCACCCAGCACATTCAATACTTTATGACTAATTATTTATAAGCATCCTAATGTTTTACAGTAGATGACCCCTCCTTTTCTAGATCTCTATTTTTCCTGAAAGATGCGTACAATCCATTTTAAGAGCCATAATATAATTTTAGGAGGTAGAAAAACTGGCTTAGGAGAGCAGATATAAGAAGAGTAAATTGGTGGAGCTGGAGAACACCTGTGGGAGGTGTGCCACTATTATGACAAATAACTTTAGCAAGTTACAGAATCCCTTAAGAATGTTGGTTAAACTGGTTGTACTGTGGACATTCATCACAATACAAGTGAACAATGCAGCACAGCAATGACCTCTGCCTTAGGTTTCTGCACTGCTAGAGGTTACACAGGTTAGCTCCGTCCGAAATATCATGTGCTTGTTATACTTATTCAAGACAAGATAGATGCAGAAAGAGGCGTTTAATCCCTTTGAATTAATCTTGTGCAGCGAGAAGAGATTGTTATCAGCTGGGCAGCTGTGCCCAGAGCATAAATGACTAATAAGCCTGAAGAAAAAAAAAGATTACAGCTCCAGGCTACCCCCTTCCACTTCCAATGTTCCCCCCTCCATTGCAGTGATGCCCCCCCAGGTGCAGGTGCATAATGCCTTGCACAGGGAGAATCCCCTGTGTTTTCTGGACTAATTTATAAAGCTGGGGGGGCATTAAACGTGGAAGACCAAAAGACACCTAGTGTTGGAAATGAAGCACTGGAGGGAACAGCACAAAAGATGAGGTAAGTGTTTCAACCAAAGCAAATCTTTTTATTTTTATTTCCTGTAGTTGGGCATTATGTTATCTGTACAATCTATTGTGTTTTGCTTGAGCTTTGCTTTAAAACATATTTTTCCTGGAATACTTTGTTAGGCTACAAGGGTTCCCATAATGACCGGACCTTTATAAGCATACTGTCATGTATTTTGTTTATTCTGAAAATCCTGGCTGCCTGGTAGTAATATTGGGCTTTCAGCTACTGGGAATTATTTACTAAATCTGCTTTTTATGGTTACTTAGATTAGTAAATAGTGTGAATGTTTAATTATTTGTAATATATATAGATATACACATAATCCCGCACAACTTCCTCCTATTTACTAAACTAAGTGCACATTAGCTTGCTAAGTTAACAACCTCTGCTACTAGTAAATCAACCTTAGCGAGTCACTGACCTGAAACATATAAGCAGCCAATGAACTCCTGAAGCCTGAGTTTAGCCTGAACACTGAATCTGCACACTTATTCTGGGTTAATAGCTCAGAAATTTCTAAAACCATGTGTAGCCTATTTATAAAGGTCACTAGTTTTTAGTGTAAATGTAAACATGGCCGAAAGTAGACAGATTGAAAAAATAACTATTGAATAATTGTAAGAATGTGATCCGTTACATGTTATTATACTCAATGAAAAAAAAGCTTAATTTACACCTTACCAGTTTTTCTTCCACACTTGAATAGGGTCCTCCTACTCAAGCAGACGTCTTCCCTAAACATATGGATGAATCAATGGGGAAGGCTTGATGGGGCTTTTATTCAATCATCAAGCCTACCCACGACCCCCACTGATTTGTGCTTTCCATGGTTTTCATGTTTATGTGTGGGTGTTAGTCAGGGCGGGCTGGATGCAAATATACCTTCAGCCTTACAACCTGTAGGAATCTGCATTCTATTGCTATCTGCACACACAAAGGTTGCTACCTTCCATGTCAGTGGTTTGAGTTCAAGACTTACTTTACCCACTGTGCACCATTTCTACTTCAAAATCCTCCTGCCTCACTGCAATAAAGGAAAACTTTGCAGCTGTAGGGGATTGACAGAACACTGCCTGCAAGGGTGATTGTAAGCTCTTTGGGGCAGGGACCTCTCCTCCTGTATCACTGTCTGTATTAGTCTGTCAATTGCAAGCCCTATTTAATGTACAGCGCTGCGTAATATGATGGCGCTATATTAATCCTGTTTATTAATAATAATAATAATAATAATAATAATAAGGGTGGTGATAAAAGAGAAGAGATCTCCTGTCTACTCCTACAGATCTGCCACCTCTCCTCTGCCCAAGTACTTTCCACAGAAATTGACTGTGAGCTTTGGCATCACAGTTAATAAATGCTCTGATTAAAGGGATAAAAGTTGGGTGAAAAAAAATCTTCATCTTATAGTTCTGCTTTAAAATATTGAATTTAGCTAACTTAGTGTTGACATCAGCAGAGCCACCACCCAGAACAGAATGTAATTGAATAAAACTTCTTCAAAGCAGCCGTATTTCCAAAAGATGATGCCGCAGTGCAGGGTTGGTAATATTCCACTTTCATTCCAGTAAGGGAGGTTAGATTGGTATAAATGTCTGATGATCAGTTAAAATACATTTCCCCCTTTTCTTGTAATACTGAAAGAAATATCAGCTTAGCAAAGGTCCCCATGCAGGATTCTCAAAAGACTGGGCTTCGTACGGTATAGAAATGGTCTCATATCAGATTCTGAACAGAATAGACCCCAAAAGAGTACAGCAGGGTGTCCATATCAGATATGAAGAAATAGGACCTTAAAGAGTATAACAAGGATACCAGATTCTAAATGGATTCAGACCTATAACATTAGAGAAGAAGTACATATTGGTTTCTGAAGGGCATGGTAGTGGGTACATATTAGGTAATGAAGGGAAAAGGACCTGAAAAACATTGCTTGGGATACATACAATACCCACAACAAAATAATAAGTTGTATATATCAGATTGTAAAGGTAATATGGCCTGAAACACTAGAGCAAAGTGTTGGGAAAGTGCACAGGATCTGATTTCACTAGTCAAGGTATTTCTGGACACATGGCTGAGCTTTTATTATTGTACTGAAAATGACAGGAACATAGAGACAGAGGGCAGAGCAAACTGGGCAATTTTCCAGGGCCTGCACCAAGATCCAAATTGACGAAATAGTAGGGATACAAGATGCTGGAATGCTGTTCTTTAAAGGCCCAATTTTGTCTAAAACAATTCATGGACCGGGAACAAAATTTACAAAGTGGCTTCCGGGAACAGGTCTTGAGAAAGGACACAGCTCTGCAGGTTAATTAGGTTTACTCCTGTTTTGTCATTTCCCAGAATAATTCAAGAGGAATACCAATTGCATTTGTTCCTGGAGATCAGAAGGGTAATAAGGGTGACAAAACCAAAGGGCTAGTTTGCTAACTCTGTTACAATGCTGATGAATTGTGTGCAACAGAACCATACATTGTTCTCTTAAGTTTTCACTTCTGTAAAGTATAACACACATACTTCCAGCACATGACTGGAGCCTGTTATGTAATACATTCTGCATTTTTCTTCTAATAGTTTTATTGACACATTATTTAGTCTTCATTTAAATTGCATAGGTCTTGTCAGAAATATCATCTGAAAATTCCAGGAAGTTACTTTTCTGCATTGAAAAACTTTTTTAGCCCCTAAAATGTGTGGACCAGATCCAATCAGCTTCTTCATATGTGACCACCGGTGGCACGAGTCAACAAGGAACCCCAAACATTTTTTGCAACCCTAGTCATGCTCTGCATGAGTCCCATTTCCATTAGCCCTCATTCTATTGAGATTTTGGGTTCCCTAACTGTGTAAGGGTTGTTCTCTTGGTGTGTTGGCTTTATTAACTGAGACCTATTGTGCTACAATGAGGGTGGACATGTGTGAGTGGTCTAGGGCAGTTGATTGGGCAAAATGTTTGCCCATTTGGTGCTGGTAATTTGGCCAAGTAGCCAATGTTCCTACTTATGCCCCATTTTTAGGATAATTTTTTAATTCACTGGTTTTAAGACTTTACAGACAACCTCCTAAATTCTTCTCAGTTTTTTCCATATATTTTATTTCCTATACATAGTTATGTAGAAGAGTGGAGTTAGTAAAATGTGTAATTTGCTAATTAATGTGGAGAAAGACTTTGATGGATAAAGAGACTCACATGTCATCAATGTAGCTGTATCTAATGTTAGAATGAATATTACACCTTTCTGCTTGTAGCTTTTACTATTTTTGCTTCAGTCTATTTACGTTAGCAGGAAAAAAATATTTTGCATTTAATGCAAATTGCTGCCCACAGGGTAAAAACAATACTCCTTCAAACACAAACGGGTGCAATATGTGAATAGGAAAGAAGCATCCTGATTGTTATAAAAGTAAGAGATAAATCCATGAATTTACATTTTAATGTGGAAATAAGCAGTTGAGCTTTGTTTGTGTTTTAATAGACTCCATAAATGTGCATTTAGTCTATGGGGTGATTTGAACTTACCAGCATGAGAAAGTTCTTGACCCAGTTGGGAGTGTCAGACTGGACTTTACAATCGGGTATAAAAACTTTTATTTTTTGAAAACTGAGTTGTAGTAATTTTTTCAGATAGTGAAGGTATGGAAAAGAGAAAAACTTAAAGCATCAGAACAAATACAAGTTGTTTTGAATCAGGTCTAGTTGGGAAATCCAGGTCTTGTATTTTTTTAATGAGCTGTACTTTACCTGTCAAATGGCTGCTCATATTTCAAGTTCCAATTCTAGGCTGAAATGGCTCTAGAATGGACCTCGATTGGAGCTATCCAACCACCAGTAGGCAGGACCCGCTTCACCATAACAGGAGCATGAAAGTTTAAAAAAATACTATAGGGTAAAAACTTTGTAAATATAGTATGCCTTTCTTTATCTTTGGCTTCTACCAATGGAATCTATAGAAGGGTGGTGTCACAAACCTCCTGATTCCTGGGCAATGCCAAGCATTCGATGTGCTCTGAGATGACCCTACTACAATGTGCTAAAGTGTCTTACAAGTTTTTGTATGCTCGGTATTCAATAGAATCTCATTGTAACTCCCTTAGTGTCGCATTCTGCAGTAGAAAGGTTAAAGCAGGTAGATATACTACTTTTTCTTTACTTACAAGGTTATTTTTCTATTTTGTTCTGCTATTGATTATGGTGTAGGGGGTCCTAATACTATAAATGTGTCTTGCTACAAGTTTGCAGTTTTTACAACTCCCATGACAGATTTTCCCTTAACAATATTTTTCAAGACTATGAATGTTGTGATATTTTTTTATATAACACCGAAATTTAATCTAGTCTCATAACTCCTTTGTTCACAGCTCAACATGATTGAAATTACATGTATCACTTCACTGCAATAACTCACTGCCAGTTAGTCTGTATTTATAGCTCTGCACCTTTGTGTACTTTGAGACGATGACAAAAGTAAAACATTGCAGGCCATGTTTCTTTTGGGATATATATATATATATATATACTTTTTGGAGTAGACATCAGCAACATTATACATCTAAATAAAACAAAATTTAGATATGCCAGAATATACAGCAACAGTATACTTTTTCTATTATAATTTTATTTTTTAATTTTTAAGTTTTGAATATGTGTAGTGATTAGGCACAGATAATGTCATATGTCTGCTGTAGAAGTAAAAATTTACTTTAGTCTTAGTATTAAGTAATAATTATTTTATTGTTATAGTTTTATAGCAGGCCACAAAGTAAAAGGCTTTATACCAAAAGTAATACAAATATATACATTAATGTTTCCAGTTTGAGCCAGCATCTCAGTCTAGGAAGTAGATCCTGATTAAGTCTTTCTTGTGTGTATTATCCAATGCAGTATTTGCACACACATGATAATAATAAATCTGGTAAAGCATGTGGTAAAGCTTTTGTGAACTGACCCCACGGCATTCTATACTGTGTTCCACAGTACTGTGACCTGGTCTCATTAACAGAACTTTTGAAAAACAATCTGTGCTGATTCTTGTACATGGATGTGTGTCAAAAGAATATGTGTTATCCTAGTTACAAACATATATTACTTTAGCTGTAGAATGTCAATAGGCAGGGATATTTGCTTAGGAATATCCATATAATGAGTAAGAGCATTGAAGCAGAGTGTCTCCACAATAGGCAGCGGTCTAACAGGTTCTCAGTGTTTGTTCTATGAACTCACAATAATATGCATGGTGTAGGACAGGAGGGGTAATGGAACATAAATACATAATAGCTCTTGTTAAACTGAGTTTTCTGTATTCATGTTATTTCTAGCATATCTTTTATCCTAGCACGTCTTTATAAATATGGACCTGTTTACACAACCTCAACTTTATGTTACATGCCATTTGTCTTTTCTCTTATTCTCTCTCATTCTCTGTCCTCTAGTCACAATAAAGGACCACAAAAATGGAAAAATCAATATGTTCTATTTGCAATTTACTACACCTGCTTAGATCATTTTGTTTGCCTTAGAAGCATTCTGAGTCTTTCAGCTAACTCACTGACACATGCAGAAATTCTCAGCAAATTTTTGTGCTAAGAACGACTCAGCTTTTCAGCTGTATTAATCAACATGTTTACTTTTAGTGTTCTCCTCAATCCAAGTAGAAGCTACCTAGTAAAATACTTCATCAGCCCCACTGCTGGGATCATAAAGCCTTGTAGCATGAACTTTAGTACTTTTATGTATGCCTCTCTATCACTTCATTTATATGGCTGATCTGTACTTAAGGTGACCCCATCTATCCGGAGGAGTAAAGTACTAGCCATAGTTATATATATATTATAGATGAAAGTAGTGCACATGCACAGTAGGAGCTGGATATGGTCAGGACTTTTGCTTCAAACACTGTGCAGAACCAGACAGGGCAGTACAGTAAAGATTTTAGAAGAATGGGTTCATAATATTAATAATAATAATAATAATAAACAGGATTTATATAGCGCCAACATTTTATGCAGGGCTGTACAGTAAATAAGGGTTGCAAAAGAGAGACAGATACAGACAGTGACACAGGGGGAGGAGAGGACCCTGCCCCCCAGAGCTTACAATCTGGTTAGGGTAAATGTTACTAGTAGCTGCCACCCAGGTTTTTTAAGTAGTCACCAGCTTTTTTCACTACTTGGGGCCTGCAGTTATGGATTTTCTCCATTATTTTTCTTGTCCTCACCTTAGAGTGTTGTTTCTACTGCTGAAAAAAGATCAGTGTTACTCTTTCTCCTGCACGCAATATTTAAAGTAGATGTAAACCATGACTGCATTATATTTTATTTGTTAAATCACTCTGCTTTATATAAAACTGCCATTCTTTTTTTTTTTTTTTTTTTTTTTTTTAATTCAGTTTTTACTTTTTTTTTTTTTTATGCTGTTATCTCCTGCAATGTGTTTTAGTCACTNNNTTTTTTTTTTTTTTTTTTTTTTGTATAATTCAGTTTTTACCTTTTTATTTTTCTATGCTGTTATCTCCTGCAATGTGTTTTAGTCACTTTGTTCACACATTTGTTCTAATTTATAGCTGTAAACCATTACTTTGGACAAGTATTATGGTGGTGACAAAGGTAGACCATGCCTGTGCAATGTATGCCGACACACTACTTATATTGCTTATTAGGCTAGAAATAGGAAATTTGCCTTATGCACTATGGCCTCCGTGTACACCAATGCCCTGTGTTGATGTGAATGTCTCAACATGCTGCACCAGGTTCCTGGTAATGTCACTTCTGCATCCTGAGCATTGAAATCCTGTGTTAAGAGCTTCAAAGTCCCGAGATTATGGGATTTCAAGGGCCCGGGCTATTCATGCAGATTTTAATTTTTCAGGATGTGGTGACATCATAAGGAATCAGGAAAAAGATGAGTAATTGTTCACGTTCTTCATTTAATATATTTTCTTTCTTTTAAACGCAGCAGGAAAGGAGACCTTGCATTTGCCTGACACACTTAAAAAGTAGTGCGATGAATAATATATTAATGCACAAAACATTGGACATGATTTATTAAAGCTCTCCAAGGCTGGACAGGATACACTTTCATCAGTGAAGCTGGGTGATCAAGCAAACCTGGAATAGATTTCTTCAGTAATTTGCTATTTGCCAGCAAACGTTTTAAATCCTGGACCGGGTCATTCCAGGTTTGCTGGATCACCTAGCTTTACAGATGAAAGTTTATCCTCTCCAGTCTTGGAGAGCTTTAATAAATCAGGTCCATTGTGTTTAACACATAATATATACCATGCTTCTGTTGTAAATTGGTCCTTGGTCAGGACAGGAGAGCATATGACAGGATGGCACAGCAGCACAAACTGCCCAAACAAGCAACTTTATTTTACACTTTATTCACATTTCTGCATATCAAGCACAAATATGAAATAAAAACACAAAGTTTTCTCATTGGGTGATTCTAGCATCTACATGTTTCTCTATTTCATGTTTCTCTCATCATAGAGTTGTACATTCCATAGCTTGCGTCGTTCAGAATAAATCTTGTGACACCGAACAACCTCACTGTTTTCCAGGCATGTTACCTGGTGGATTATGCATACTCACACTCTTAACTGATGTACACCCTGCTGCATTTCTCAACAGGGTTATAGTGGAACACAAACATAAAAGACAAAATAATTCCATAGTTGGCCAATGTAAACTAATCAAAAGTAAAAAAAACTGTATTATGTACTGCACCCTAAGGTGGTCATGTACCATGCAATATTTACAGTAAAACTGATTGAAAGTGTAAAGTGAAAGTCTAAACCCAACAAAACGTTTATATTGCAGTTTGTCAGCATTTAGATGTTGTAGCTGTATTTGTTAGCTTTTATTCACCTGTCGATCTGCCCAATAACACATTGGTATCTTTGGGTGGCAACACTCACTCACTAGATTGTATGGAGAAGCAGCATTATTGTTTAATGTGTCCTCCTAAATTGAAAAATCTTGCTTTGATCATTCAAACCGTAATAGTTTGCTTGTCTCATATAGTAAATATAAGCTATTTACTTCTGCCATTCTAAGTAGTAAAATAAGTTTGATGCTTTGTAAACAGGTCCACTACAGCTAAGAGACAAATAACAATGGAAGCACATTGCAACACAAAAGGTTTGGAATATGCCGTCATGTGTAAACAATGACTACCTTCTGAATAATTGTGGCTTAAGGTAAGAAGAACACACATGTATAGCTAGGAATACAATTTGGCCACAAAGAAAAATGAAGGTATAAATGAATCAATTAAAATAGTACACAGGAACAGACTATTGTTGTACCAATCTGGCAAAACAGATCCTCTAGTTGTTTTTCTCAAACACATTTTTTTAACTAGAATGGAAATATTGATTACTGTCATGCTAACTGAAAAATGTATAATGTGAACAATACTTCCCAAATCTTCAAATTAGTTTAATTACCAAAGGTGCTGTATATGTGGTGCTGTATATTTTTGTAAACATGAAGGAATGAAGTATATTCAAGAAAGTGTGAATAAATCTGTACTGTGTCATGAATGCACCCTGTAATACAAGTTTATTTGTAAGATGCTTTTATTCAAAGCATTGAAACTTATTTAAAATAGTCAATGTATATATATGCATTCTTTCCTACCATCAGACTGTCCAAAATGGTATAGGTTTTTTTTAAGACTTGTGTTTCTGATGTGTTGGATTCAAAGAAGGAGTTTTGCTCAAGGTTTACTATTGCCAGTCCCAAAGCTGATCATGCATTGCACATTTTCATTGTTTATTTTTTATATTGCATGAACAGGATAATCATTTTTGCCCTCCACCTGGTCCTAAATCTGCATGATAACATTATCCAATGTTGAACAGTGTCAATGGGCCTGATTAATTTAATGATCCCGAGACTGGAGAAGATAGACTATCATGGGAGAACATGGGTGATTCAGCAAACCTTGAATGAATCTGGTCCAGAATTTGCCAACTAATAACAAATTCTACCTTTCTAGGTTTTCAGCTCACCCATGTTCCCCCTTAATAGTCTATCTTCTCCAGTCTTGGAGAACTTTAATAATTCAGGTTCAGCACATTTGTAGTGACTTTTTTGACCAGGATTTGTAATAGATATAGTTACTTAGTTTGTTAAAAAGCTGTATATACATACATAGATGGGTACATTACCAACACAAATAAAGTACAAATATAAGCCTCATGGAAAAGCTTTACTTGTAGGTAAAATTTAAATCCCATTTTTAAAAATATTCCATGTTGTAAACTATACTTTTGTATACTGCCACTCTAAGTAAAAACTTCCTTTATGCTAACATGAGAAGGTGCCTGCAAGCAATTAAAAAAAAAACTCCTGTTCTAGGTATCCGATGAGCTTCATATCCTGGCCATGTTCATTAGGCAAAACTCTTTCCATAATGCAATGCAGTACCCCATAGCAGACAATTTATTGAATTCAATACTACGGCCAATAGCATGCCCATGTCATGCTAACCTGCTGTCCATAACAGTTCTCTCTAATTTCCAACTGGCAAGATGATTTGTTGATATTTCCAGCCCTTTGACTCTATGGGTCTGATTCATCAAAGTTCTCCAAAACTGGTGAACCTGGAATGGATCTGGCCCATAATTGGAAACAGTTGCCAAAAATAGCAAATTATTATTATAATTATTAATAATAAACATGATTTATATAGCACCAACATATTAGGCAGTGCCGTACATTAAATAGGAAGTAGAGAGAAGTATCACACAATAGAAGAAATCTATTTCAGGCTTGCTGGATCACCAAGGATCTCCCTTATTAGTCTATTCCCTCCAGTCTTGGACAGCGTTAATAAATGTGAAGGTATACATGGTTCTGCCTGAACTCCTATCAATAGGTTAATGAGGGCACTTACAAAGTCAATTGGGTAGTAGTAGGCAGGCAGTAAATCTAATTAAAATAAGCTTTTAAAACTTTTTAAAAAACTATTAGTATATAGGATGTAAGCAGTATCAATTAAAATCTTAAAACCATGTTTACACTGAAAAACTGAAAAATATTCACAAATAAGGTTCCTGGGCATTAGATTATCTTCCATACTTACTGTGTGTTATTAATTGGAATCTGTAACATTGATTTTCCTTTCCTTCTTTATAGAAGGCCAAGCCATGTTGATATCATAGAATTATCCTATACATTTTAGACTGAAATTCTTCCTATAAATATGTGTTTTTATGTTCTTTTTATACAAGTGATACACACAATTCAACCCTTAACTGCATCTTGCTACAAAGTTAGAGTTTATAGGGAAAGAAAACTGCTTTCAGTAGTTTAAAGTAGAACTCCAAATGACAAGATAACATACAAGATACAATACCAAGATGAATAGCCCAACATACTAAAACCAGCTTTGCTGTAATATTTAGCCTAATCCAGAGATTATCCCCACGGTCCTTATTTTTGTACTAGGTTGACCTCTGTGTTATGGACAGCGTCGTTCAACCCATACTTTCTGAGGCCAGGTCATCCTGGACCTACCCCAAGCCTATTACTGAACAATAATAGAAGAAGCAATGATTTCATCTCTGTCACCTTTTTCCTTTCTTGTAAGCATTTCTCATATTAACACTCTCTCTTTGTACAAAGACTGCAGGAGGCTGATACCAGGTCAAACACTGCTTGCATATATACCTTCATTTACAATGCACTAATGATTACAAAGCTGCATTGTTTTTTGCATTTATTCATTATCATATCAACAAATAAAAGCCACCCCCCCCAAAAAAGAGGAGACAAAGCCCGAGTCTTTTCTGTTGACCAGAATCAAAATAAAATTGTGTGAATACTGCCACTAGTTTACACAAATTATGAACCTAGAAATTTTTTATGGACAAATAAAAAAGCGGAATAGAACCCCATTATCTGTAAAAAAAAATAAAGATATTTAATTTTGATACCACTTGCAATCTATCAAAATGATCAGAAAATTTTCTGTATATCTGTAAAAAAAAATAAAATAAACCATAATTTAAACAAAACACTTCATTACAAAAATATTTTAATTTAAATTTAAAATGTGAAATATATTTATAAGTGCAAAGGTCAAAGGTTTATATTTTAGTCCTGTTGTATTTTTAATTAATAATAATTATTTAAAAGTCATGTAGCATTGGCAAATGAGGACAAAGGAATATCTTTTAGGTATAAACATCAAATAATGCTCTAAATAAATAAACAAACAAATTGGTTGGAAGTATATTTTTTATTCCAGAACATTGTTATTTATTTTCTGTAATTTAAATAGGAAAGTTTTAGAAAAAAAATATTTAATAATATGGTGTTTGTGGAAAAATATGGTCCCTGTTTAAGAGACCAGACTTTAAGACTAATGTGACTTTATGATATGAACTGATTTATAAAGATATGACACCAGTGTGATCATTTTATTTGTACAGTGATCCATACATTATATTACCAAATCATTTTTCTATTTAAACAAATTTGGCTCATGATTGATGAAATTTTAGATTTATTATTGTTCATTTTCCTTGTGTTGTGTAACTTCCTAGACCTTGCTAAAGTAATATTTATAGCACAAATTTTTTGTTCTATTTTAACTTTAAACACACTGATATTATTGGTCTTGTCTGTTAACTTAAAAAAAGCAGTGGCCACTTTTTTTCTTTTTGCATTTGTCTCAAGTGAAATTCTGCATTGGTATTTTGACAGGGTCATTTAATTGTCATATATTATAAAGTGTTCAGTTGATCATATTAGATTTTTTTGCCTACTATCCCCAGAAGGATGTAGATTAGGATGGTCGGTCTGTTTCTGGTGGTCATTATCATTATAAGTGACAATATGTGTGTGGGTGAATGCCACTAAATAAGGAAAGAATATCACAAAATCTTTTGTAGTCTTGAAATCAAAACTCTTAATGCATACCTAATCAAAAATGCTCAGCTTCTTCCACAATGTCACTAGCTAGGATCTTTTAACTTTTTCCGCTTTGCTTTGTAACTCATAACTTTATGATCTTTACAGTACGGGATCAGAAACATGTTTGCCTAAATGACACTCTAGACCTGATTTGTTAAAGCTCTCCAAATGTGAAGATACACTTTCATCAGTCAGGCTGGCTGATCCAGCAAACCTGAAATGGATTTCCTAAGTAATTTCTATTTGTTAGCAAATGTTTTCAATCCTGGACCAGATCTATTCTGGGTTTGCAGAATCCCCCAACTTAACTGAGGAAAGTGTATATTCTTCAGCCTAGGAGAGCTTCATTAAATTATGTGCTGTACATGGAAAAGATAAGATTTAGTGACCTCTTTTAGACCTGCAGTAAACCAATCAACTGCATTCCCATTTGTTCATATTCCCACTCCCAAATGGGAGCAGATGGAAATTAGATTGTGCATGCATTGCCATTGTGGTGGAGTTGCAGCACACTTCCTCAAAGCAACATGTTGCTTCTGGCTGCAGGGTTGCTTTTACTCATCACCACTACAGTTGCAAAGAGTTGACCTCCAGTGTGCTAATTTATCAACTGCCACTGAGGATTTTAGAGTTCCAATACAATACCTTTTTCATCAATTTTGACCTGTCTCAATTTTTTTATATCTTATGTCATTTGTGTTTTAGGGTTACTCCTTAGTCTAACACAACATTAGTCCCCTTTCTCCTAAAGCTACGTACACACTTCCAATTATTATCGTTGGAAAACGAACGACGAACGATCCTGCACGATATCGGCGAACGATCGTATAGCACCGATCCTGTACATGCAGATAACGACACGATCGTTCGCAGATATTGTACACACAATAGATGCGATCGTTTGAGTGATACAGGAAGTGACGTGCACGACAGGAAGTGAACGAACGTTCGTTCATCACGCATGCTCAGACCATGGACGATCAATGAACGACCGTACACACGATAGATGGTCAACGATCGTTGTCCAATCCGATCCGCCGGTCCGGTCGTTCATTTCCAGCGACTATTCTCGTTCGTCGGCGTCGTTGGTTACTTTTTTTACGAACGATTTTTGACCAATCAATCGTTCGTCGTTCGTTCGTCGTTCATTTCCAACGATAAAAATTGGAAGTGTGTACGCAGCTTAAGGGGTAAACAGGTTGTTTTACTAAAGGAGTTAAGTTCATTCAAGTTTTGCTGACTTCAATCACCGATCAATGCTGACTTCAATGTGCATCTAAAAATCATATTAGCACATGTTGCACAGAGTTAAACGAGGTGAAAATAAATTTGCTAAGCAAACATCCAACCCCAAAGATTTATTTTTATTGTGTCACTACCTTTTCAAATATTTCAATTATTACAACATTCATTTGGACACATATACATTTTCAAGTGAGGTGTCAGATTTAAATGCCAAAAAAGACATAATAAAGTGAAGAAATCCGAGAAGAAGGAAAAAATTTGGTATAACTGAGAAAGCAAATAGTAGTCAGGAAAATGTCACTGGCAGAAAATGCGGTAGGTAAACTTGAGCTTTAAATAAATATATTTTAAAATATTTCTCTAAGCCCTTGCCTGCAAAAGATTAATCCCAACTACTTTTATAAAAACAGCAACCCTTTCTGAACAATATTTCCCATTTTATAGTTTTTGTTTGGTTTGTCATTGAAAGCGTCTTGGGATTTTGAAGATTAGAAATAAAGCATTTTCAGTGCCATGTAGAGAAAAACACTGGCATGTCTCAGCTGGGATATATAAGACCTTCGTGATTGTCACATCTATCTACACCAGATCCCCAACCTTAACCTTTCCATGTCAACCTCTATATAAGCTTATTGTTGAAAATATCATGAATTTTTAATCCCTCTATTTTTAGTCATCTGTCTTGCTGTAACATACATTTTTATAACATGCCGCTGTTCTTATTGTGCTTAGTCTGGCCTTTTTTCTTCTTATCCTGTTAAAAGCTTTGACCTTTTACTATCAGTATGAGCAGAGTGAGTAGAATACAAGTTGTGGACCTGGCGATTTATGACTTTGTAAAGCTCGGTCTTAAACATCCAACCATGTATTTAGAGCCAAGAAGCTTGTGGTTTTCACTCAGCCCCGACCTGCCTTTCTACTTTCACTTCTTACTTGTGGTAATTGAAAGTTGTATAATGTCTCCCACAGGGATCCGATAGACAGAGTACAATTTTACACTCCATGGGTCGGTAGTTTGTCAAATTGTGCGCCTATGTGAAGCTGTTATCACAATCAGTGGCAGCTATTACACAGAACTGCTAACAATGTATGGGAGTTATATTGTTATCTGAGGGCCTGAAATGGCTTTGTAGTTTATCCACAAGGTACTGACTCTGGGAAGGAAAACATTTATATTTACTTGCCGAGTGATTGGAACATGATAAATCTATGACTGTACAAATTGTTGTCCATTACTTATTACTTTCCCAAGCCTTCCTTACAGCTAGGGTAAAAGGTTGTGATGTGTTTACATCTATCATTTCCTACCTTTTGTTTTTTTCAGTGCTTTCTTTCTCTATTGTTTGATTTTTGCTATGAACCTGATTTATTATAGGTATCCAAGGCTGGAGAGGATACACTTTCAGCTGTAAAACTTATTGGTTAGAACTTCTTTCACGCATTGTCATCCACGGTAGACAAAAGTATCAATAGTAATGGAAAGTATGCATTTAAAGTGGAACTATGGCTTATACTTATTTCTACCTTTTTTTCAGAAATACATATAGAGTATGTATCACTCCATTGTCATCTTCTGTTACTTTTTTTATTTCTTTGGTTCCTTGTTCCATAGACCTAAACAAACATTTGCACAGTGATTGGTATGGGGAGACAACTGATTCTCAGAGTCATACTCTCATGACTTAAAACTTTCTACCCGTCGTGCATGTTGACGTGTTTTATGACTGCTCTAACACTAAATGCTTTTTCTTAAACTACAAATCTGTTTCTGTATTAGTTTTGTCACGTTTTTTAACAGAACTCGTACATGGAGATTTATGGCCAAATGTTTCTATAAGTATTTGTATGAAATAGTTTATGATAGTCACACAGAAAAACAGTTTGCATTGTATGAATGATTTTTATGATGAAAGGGTGTGAGAAGTACATGTAATGACAGTTAACTGACAGACTTAGTATAGCTGAGAAGTAATGGAAAAATAGCATTAGTAAATAGCATTTGTGAATACAGAGAAGAAATGCAACTCTGTATACCTTATAATGGGTGAGAGGACACATTTCAGCTCTGGTTCTTGGTAAAGTTTCACATTGAGGTCCCTTACTCCTTATATTATTTTAATCATTATTATGTACTTATATGGCACCAATATTTATAAAACATCACTAAACAAAATGCATAGCCATGTCTCCTACTGTTCACAATCTGATGTCCTTTCAATAGTCACATATTCCTAACATTGTGGTTGATATTAAAGAAGTTCAGGCTGTTCATGCAAAGAAAATTGACTTTGAAAAGAATATCCAATCACATGCAAGGAAATAAGAAAAATAAATAATTTGCACAGAGCTTTACTTCTTTCACTCACAGTGAACTACCCATGGCAAAAAATAAAAATACTTAGCTATGTAAACAGCCTTTATTTATATTAGTAATAGAACTCCATATTATAAGGTCAGTTTAAAGGGGAAACGAGTTAACCTACCAGTATGTTTCTGAGATATGGAATAAACAGTTCAAGTGTCTGTCTAAAACCTTGGATCCTAGTGACAACTTGCTTATATGACAACAATATTGTAAAGAATGTTTTGCAATGTGTAGTTCCTCTTTATGTTACATACAGACTTTCCAAATTTCATATAACCAAATCACATGGAGTCTGATCGACCCCATCTAACATGACATTAACTCGGTATATGTTAAAACGCTGCTTCAATGCTTCCTGTCCAGTTCAGGTATTTTACCATTCTGAAAGGTTGGAATACTTATTTTACTTTCTGTAATAATGTTTCAAAGTATTTATATAGCGCCAACATATTACACAGCACTTTACAAACTCCATAATTTTGTCACTAGCTGTCTCCCAAAGGATCTCACAATCTAATGTCCCTACTATAGCCACATGTATTAATAAAGTCTAAGGTCCATTGTTTGGGAGGAAGCCAACTAACCTAACTGCATGTTTTTGTATGTGGGAGGAAACCCACACAAGCACAGGAAGAACCAGCAAACTCCATGCAGATAGATTGTTTCCTGGCCAAGATTCAAACCTACTCCTACTATTTGTACTTGAACTGCAAAGGCCACAGTGCTAACCTCTGAGCCACCATGCTGCCTTGTATTCCCTGAAATGAGCAGATATTCATACAGCTGTAGGTTTGGAATACCTTCATCTGTCAGAAAGTTACATATAGATAGACTTGTTTTATGGGGCTGCCATCTTATATTTTATGTCAAATAGGATCGTTTTATATTTGCAATCATCAGCAATTACCTGCACAGTATAAGAAGGAGTTGGAATAAAAACGGGCGCCCCTGTGAGCTAGTAAAGCTTTACTACCATGCAGATTACATAGATTGGGGTGATTATTATAGAAGAGTACAGCATTGGCCCCATTAGTGTATTTCTGCTCCTTCAATGTCCAGTCCCAGGCAATCCTAAAAAAAGCTGAAATGAGGTCTGAATTAGAAAACTGGATGGACTGCATTACATATTTTCTGACAAGTTTTTGCTTAGGTATTTCAATGTTGATTTAGCTATTTGCCTACACTTCCACTTTAAGCAAGAAAAGCTTACTTTACATGCATGACGTTTACTTCCAGGAATGAACAAGCAGGCTTACATACTAGGCACTATCCAGAGCAAGACTTTAACCATTTAATAATATTGTAGTGAAAACAATAAATCTGCAGAGTTTTTCTTTTATTTTGGTGGCCTTATCTGTGTGATATAAATCATGAATTGTCCTATATTTGGCTTTGATAATTCAGGTGAAACATTTCCTTGTCAGCATATCTTATTGTGCCTGGTGTTATTATATAAAGAAACATTAGTGATAATAATGATGGAACATTAGATGCTAATTTCAAGGACCACAGATAAATGAATTGGAAGTGAGTGGGTACCTTAGAGGAAAGGTAATTTGCAGAAGCGCTTTCCTGTTTGATGTGCTCAGTCAGATGGAAGCCCAAGTTTTTGAAGTCACTCTACAGTTATGGCATTAGAAATGTTTTCTTGGGGAAATATCTGATGAAAGGTATGTTAAATCACTGTAGCGGACAATATGGAAATTGTGACAGCCCCGTCGTGACTCATTAGAAGATTAAAGTACGGTAATTCTCTCTATATTATAATAGCAATGCACAGAATGGCCATTCTGAGGGAGATTTTATTGCATTGTGCATTTATTTGCTAATTTTACAGATTTGATTGCAATTACAGATTTGATTAAAGCAATTTTAGCACAATACAATAGCTGCCTATGAAGGAGAAATGTTATAAATAATGAACTTGACAGAAAGTGGATTATTTAGGTAGTGAGTTGAAATTAGGGACATATTTTTTTTTTTTTAATTGCCTTATTTATAAATGGGTGCCAATTTATAGTGGTGACTGTGGCTATGAAAAGGGGACTCACTTGCTCTATTCATGGAAATGGGGCTTCTGATTACGCTTGGTGTTCGGCTTCTGGGCATAACCTCTGGACATTTGGGAAAAAACAAATAAATTATAATGCCACTGGGTTTAAAATAAAGTATCACAAAAAAACATAAAGGTTTTATTTAAAAATAAAGTAGACAGAAAAAAAGGGAAGGAAGACCAGGAAAGGCAAAAAAAAGCAAAAAGCACAAAAACCTAACACACGCAACATGTATACAGAGATGAGTACATGATAAAAGCATGATATATAGTTAATTTGATTAGTTTAATTATATTACCAAGCTACCAAAGTAACTCACATGCTGTGGGGAATGGTTTAATAAAATAGAATCATGTTACCATGAGACATATTTTCAATAATTTATTATACATGGTGACAAATTCAAGAACAACATAAGGTAGAAGAGCTTATAAAATCCATAGACAAATAAAGATGAAGATTACAAGAGCGTCTATGTGCAAATAAATATAAACAGAAGCAGATGTACTGTTGTTTCTGTGGAATCAAATGCAGAATTTTCCAACATTCTAAAAAATGTCTAAAATAAGTATATTATTACTAGCAAAAAAATGGACATGATAATATTTTTGGGAAAGA
This sequence comes from Pyxicephalus adspersus, assembly GCF_032062135.1. NCBI lineage: Eukaryota > Metazoa > Chordata > Amphibia > Anura > Pyxicephalidae > Pyxicephalus > Pyxicephalus adspersus. The sequence continues at coordinate 127,702,675 of NC_092860.1, read as the reverse complement.
GGTCACTGGTTTTTTAGTCAAATTATGTTTTTTCACTATTTGAACATACAAATAAAAAAACTCCGCATTTTGTTATAAAAATGGCGTATTTGACCTGCTTTGCATGTAATTTGAATAAACCATAATAGAACCGGCTGCGTTAAATGTAGCTTCTGAACTGCCATAAGTACTGCTCAATAAAAGTCAATAGGATTTTGCTGACCTGTATTAAATGTGCATTACAAATGCAAATCAAATGCAAGAAAATATCAATAGCTGTAACACTTTGTTCTTTTGCTGCAAAAGCATGAACCCATAATAAAGCAACCAATATAAAATATGGTAATTACTATTACCGTAATTAGAAAAGAAATACATTTGTGGGTTGTTTTTATTTCCTTTTGTTTTTTAACATTCTTTATTTAAAAGTTTTCATAGATTTTAACAGACGGTACAGACAAACATGGGAAACACCGTTTTTTCTAACAGGGTTGTAATGACAATATAAAAGTAAATAACAAAAAAAATCAAAGAATGCAGCACTAGGCCTCATTAATTGTATGGCAGAACAGTTAGTTACCATTACATGGCATGAGGTTGTGCAGAATTCCTAAGGTAAGTCAATGTACATTGCAGAAAAAGAAGTACTCCACAGTTCACTTGTCATCCTGTATCACAGTAACTATAATCTCAAAAACATATAAAGCATCTATACTCTGGGGTAATGGTTTGTTTTTCAATGATGTAACTATCCATCTTGGTAATATTAATATTATAATTATTATTATTATTAGTAAACAGGATTTATATATCAACATATTACGCAGCGCTGTACATTAAATAGGGGTTGCAAATGACAGACTAATACAGACAGTGATACAGGAGGAGAGGACCTTGCCCCGAAGAGCTTACAATCTAGTAGGTATTAATATTTAACTTATTTTGGAGGTTGACCACTTACCTAGCCAAGGTTGGGGGTTATATAAGGTGCACACAAACCCTCCACATATAATGTAAAAAATAACAATAACAACTCAAAGTACATAAAATAAACAATTCTACATAAAATCTCAGTTTCCCCAGGCTAATTCACTCCCTCCCACTCCATCATCTGTAACCAATATGTTCCAGCTTCACAGACAAAGTGTCACTCCCAAATGTTGTTGCATTCAGCAAAGCCAGTTAAATGCCTATTTACACTATGGACTTATTGCATGAAGTTGTAGGAATCGTTGAACCCTAAAGACAGAGGTCATGCCTTTTGCTGGAGATTCTCTAAAAGCTTAGTTTCTGTATCAGCACTTGTGAAACATATCTAAAAAGACACAACATAAACAACATCCACTGTATAATTCTTTGTGCAGTAAGTGCAACATTTTGTTTAATGTTCTACAATATACATGCCTGAGATATTTCTATTATCGCAAAGCATAACTAGTGTCCTTTAAAAAAAAACTATGACAGGGCTTAGAAGAATATCCAACGAACAGTTTGGCTAAGAATGGTTACATGACATAGCAAGTGCCATGATATTTCATATATGCCTATTTATTGATGTGGGTAACAATGGTTATGCTATTGTAATCACATGAAATAAACTATTGTGTTATGTTACCCTTTCTTATGTTTGAATCTAATTGCACACAAGAAAAAAATACAGAAATTAAAGAAAGACGGTCACATTATATAGAGCTGACATTACACAGCGCTTTACAAAGTCCATTGTCATAATGTTATGGTCATGTGTCATTAATGTAGTGTAGGGGCAATTTAAAGGAAAGTCTATTATCTAACTGCATGATTTTTGGGATGTTGGAGGAAACCAGAGTACCCAGAGGAAACCCACGCAGACACAGGGAGAACATACAAACTCCATGCAGTCCTGGTGAGGATACAAACCTGTGGCCTAGTGCTGCAAAGGCCAGAGTGCTAACCCCTGAGCCAACTATGCTGCCTACATTCTCTCTAACCTGTGGAGTGCACACCCATTAAAACACTATTTAGTTGAAGTTTGATCTGTATTAGGTTCAGAGCTATAGAATTCCAGCAGCATGTGTGAAAATTAGGTTGAGAGTGGATCTCGTATTTTTTCTGGGGTGATCACTTTGTTTGCAGTGGTCAAAATGTATTCTTCTAATTTTCTCCACACCCCAGAACTCAAAGGGGTAACTACAGCCATAGCAGATCATGTGGCTGTTATGGGACCCAGTAACAGCAGGGACTTAAATGTGTCTTCGATTTAGATATGAAAGTAATAACATTTGTTAAATACATCTATATAAAAGTATTTATGAAGTGTAGTTTTGAAGCCTCCATATATGAATTTGAAATCATTTAGCTTTCTGTATCACTAGAAGAATTGTCTTAGAAAAGAGATAAGAAAAGTGGGGGAGCATCTTAATGATTTTGTCACAATGCTTCATCACACAAATGTTATGGCCCTACCAGAACTAAGTGTTCCCGCTAGCATTATACACTGTATCATCATCCCAGCTGCCACATATCACAGCATGATTTGCCAGTATTAGAATCCTCACATGTGGCGGTTCTGTCATTTTAAATCCAGACACAGTCATTTCAGGGATGCATCACCGCATGAGTCTTATAATGATAAGAAAGGCGTTAAAATTTGCATGAGAAAATCCTTGTTTACATCTGATAAGACACAAGTTGGCTACTCCTTCCTGCATCAGCATTTTTCCTAATTAAATCTTGAAATGCCTTTGTAATTTAATTAAGTTTAAATTGGTTCTGCAGAGTCTTCCTACATACAAGTAAAGCATTGTGCGGAAAACAGAACTTTAAAAAGCAACAAAATACTTTTTTAATTTTGTCCTCATGAAACTATGTTGGCAAGTCAGGATTAATAATAAGTATTACTTTCAGAACACTAACAGAACCATTTTGTGTGGGCTGATCATCCTCATGCACAATAAAAATTAGGAGGTTTCTGATTCACAAAACCAGCAAGGGGATCATTGCAGTATGCATCCGTTACCCTCATTGTTGGTGTTTACGCATATATGATCTCATCAACCCCCCAGCTGTAACATGGGCCCAACACTTCGTTGGCGTTGTGGGTCTAAAAGTTTAAGTAAGCGCAGAGATGATTACTGTGCAAAGTAATGAATATTTCCTCAATTATCTGATTTGCAGAAAAAGGACCCTTTTATGATTTGTGCTAGTAGATAGGACAGAAAACTGGCCAGAAAATGCTCACCTACCTCCAGGTGATCGTTGACGAATGTAATGACTAGTATACATTACAATTTTAATTTCTGATCTCATAAACTGATGGTATTTGAAAAGTGTCTGGAGTGAATTCAGTACCAGACTGATTGCAAGAGACTAATTTTTGGGTTTTCAATTGGAAATTCAAGTAAATATCAATCAAAATTACATATTGTGTTCCTGGATAATCAATCAAATCCTATCCATTCAATTTCTTTACAAAAAAATTAACAAAATGATAGCGTATCAAACGTGTGTAAAGGTGAATGAGAAAATCTCTGCACATGCTTAGCTGAGTGTACAATCCCAGCATGCCAATGACTAAACTCCTGTGCACATGTGCACGAGATATGTGGTCAAGAGGGCCAAAGATCCCGAACCTGAAAAAGGGCCATTGTCAGCCCCTTCTGCAACAAGTCTGCAAACCTGCAATAAACATGCATGTAGACCACACTATAAATAAATGCTGACTCAACTATAAACTGATATTTTAGTTCCATACACGTATAGGGTTTAAATATTTAATGCCTCCCAAAGGATCTCGCAGTGAGAATTGTCGAATTCCATATTATGTATGATTTATGTATTGCATATGTCATGTTATCTTACTCTGGCAGGCTCTGGTTATTTGGTATACTAAACATCATGAAGAATGCATGAAGTGGAGTGTGATTATTAGTGGACTATTGGACTATTACTGTTGGAGATTTGTTGACCATCAAGAGCTTTGGGGTGGAGCTGACTTTGAACCAGGGCTGGTTTATGTTCAACTCTCTTATACTAAGCTCTCCAGGACTAGAAAAGGTTGACTATCGTGGGAGAATCTGGGCGATCCAGTAAATTGGAATGGATTTCTTCAAACTAATTTGCTTTTAAAGGTTTTCAGTCCTGGATGTGATCCATTCAAGGTTTGCTGGACCACCCAGGTTCTCCCCTGATATCCTATCCTCTTCAGTCTTGGAGATCTTAAAAATCAGGTCCATAATGTAAACTTGTTGGGGACCAGTTGGCTGAAGAAGTCATGTTTTAGCATCAGTGTGTGTGAACCCTGGCTGTCATACACATCTGCACAGTACTTGCTACTGCACAAGCATTACAATGATTATTGTTTTGTCATTTAAAAGTATTCTTCTAAGAACACAAGGAGAAAGGTCTGTGATTTGAGCACTGAATGGACAAGAATTTTGAAAATGACTCAGCCTATTGTCCTTCAGTAAGAGGTGCGTCATCTACTGTATTACCAGTGTGGTTACCACATGAATAGACACAGTTATACCTTTATATAACGTACAAAGTTATACTTTTCATAGAATGAGTTTCTTTGTTTGTCATGATTCATTGACAGTCTTATACATACAATAATTGTGGTTCTGTACCTGCCAACATACCAAGAGATGTTTTGTAAAGTCTTGTTTAGATAAGGCTGCAACTTTAAGCATTACTCTGGGGAAATACAAAAAACACACTGTCAGCTCAACTTTTTTATTAATTTGAATTAATTTAAAATCACTAAATGTGTTGTGATTACTGGTAGCATCATAGCAGAATTCATCTTATTTTGTCAGGTTTGGTAAGTGTTTGTGAGTCAATAACATATCACAGAGAAATTATATTGTGTTTGAATGCAGTAAACAAATGCATCTATCTTTAATTTGGTGTTGTATGTAAATTGGTCTGGTAATGAAAAGGTTAAAATGTCGATCCCTGATCCTAAAAGAATTACCAACCCCAAGAACAGAAATTTTATTTGTAGCAGCTAACCAGTCATAAATGTGTCAGCTGAAGTCTTTTATATTTTCAAGCATTATATAAAAAATATATATTTTTACCTGGTAAACCTGCAAACTTTTTTTTCTAGGTTGTCAATGCTTTCGAATAGCATTTAAACAAAAAAAATGCTGAGAAATCATGGCTCATATATGGAGTTTAAACAATGTCACAATCAATCAATTAAAATTTGTTTAATGAATATTGCCCTAATAACGGGCAGGATGTCGAAGATGAAATGTAAAAGGAATCCCTTTATGTATCCGTAAGGACAAACTCTAACACACATCCTTATAGTTATTTCATCTGTAGAAATATAAAAATATCTATGTCTAAAGAATTTAATTTTCATTTCCTTTTCAGCTAGTCAAATAGAAACAAAGGAGGGTGTGTGAGGTGTGTGCTAACCCTGGTAGTCAGGAATTTTCAGCCAACATGTAAATGATTTCCATTAAAAGTACAGAAGCCATCATTGTGGTTGTACAGAGGACCTCCTCCCAGTGAGACGGCCGTGTCCTGCACTTTGCATCTGTGATGTAATGTGTGCTCAGGGTGGAATATTTACAGTGCAGCTACAGCGGAACGTTTTGTTCATAGATGGTGGATAAGCCACACATACAACACACAGAACAATAATTGACAATACAGTATAACCTGTGCATCCACAGAAACGCGAGCTCTCAAATATTAATCTGTGGAAACAAGATGCTCCTAATTTTACTCCACAATTACATGTAGCCACTAATAATAACCCATGGAAACACAAAGTCCGTAATAATCTATGAAAAAAAGAAGCTCCTAATTTTACTCCATAACTACATGTAGCCAATAATAATAATCCATGGAAACACAAAGTTCCAAATAATAATCCTTGAAAACGAGAAGCTCCTAATTTTACTCCATAACTACATGTAGCTACCAATAATAACCCATGGAAACACAAAGTCCCTAATAAAATCTATGGAAACTAGATGCTCCTAATTTTACTCCATAACTACATATAGCCACTAATAATAATCAATGGAAACACAAAATCCGTAATATAAATTCATAGAAATGAGAAGCTCCTAATATAAATGCAAACGCAAAGTCCCTAATGCTAACCTATGAACACACGTATTCCCTAATATTATTCTTTGGATTCATGCAGTCCCTAATGCTAATCCCTAGAAATGCTTAGCCTATAGTAATAATCCATATAGACAAAAGTCTCTTATATTAATCAACAGATACATGTT
>NC_092860.1:127693949-127694515 GCF_032062135.1 Pyxicephalus adspersus | reverse complement strand
AAATCAAAGCACAAAAGTGAGCACATGATTTATAAATATTAAAATACCTTTATAGCAAAGCACCCTAAAAAACATACAATATTAGGAAATAGACCAAGATCTAACAAAATACCCTAAATTACCATATATATTGCAATAGCGCTATGTCTGCTAGCTACCCACCAGATGTTCCCTAACATACCTAAAATTCCCTAATATACCTAAAGTGGAGAAAGTGATATAAAGCCAGCCTCTCCCATTTGAACACAATTAAAAAAAAAAACTATTATATGTTGCTTTTTTTTCAAATACATTTCCTTGTAAGTAAAAATAAAACTGATAAAGGTTTTTTTTTGTAAGGGACTGTGGGGAAATGTGGCTTTTTGCTGCTTTTTAAGTGGCTCCTAACAACCTTTCTGCAAATACTTAACTCCAATATGATTGAGCACCTGCAGTGTCATAATTCCAACTCAGTATCAAAAGATGCATAATTCACATACCGGTAATTTCCTATGCTGCATGCTGCCATGTGTAAAAAAAAACATCAGCATGAAAATAAACAAAAAGCACGAAAAAAAAAAAAAAAA
>NC_092860.1:127681285-127693067 GCF_032062135.1 Pyxicephalus adspersus | reverse complement strand
TATTTTTTTAAATGAATGACATTTCTTTAACAGTAAATTAAAGAAAATTATAAAACTATTTGGCTTAAATAACTACATTTCATGGCTTAAAATGAAGTGTCTGAAGCTTACGTAAAACTTTCTATTATGTCTATTATGTAGAAATTCTGTTGTGTTTGTGTGTTTTTATGCTTTATCACTGATTTTCCTAGGCCTCCAAGATGCGTGTAATATTGTAAAATTTATGAAGCCTAATATTTCCGTAACCTACTATAACTACCTAATTGAAGAAGCCAAATGCTCAACCTAATTTTCAACAGTTTTCAGCATTTTGATACACGTATTATAGAGCTAATATTTGAAACTTTGGGCCTGATTTAATAAAGCTCTCCAAGGCTGGAGAAGATACACTTTAATCAGTAAAGTTGGGTGAATCAGCAAACCTACAATAGATCTGGTCCAGAATTGAAAACAGTTTTCTTGCAAATAGCAAATGACTTTGAAGAAATCCATTCCAGGTTTGCTTCACTGATGAAAGTGTATCCTCTCCAGCTTTGGAGAGCTTTAATAAATCAGGCCTTTTATCCCAAGATTTTTGTGGCAGTACCTGTTTTAAGAAAATACCTGTAGAGTTCTAATAATACTGTGTTCTTACAGTGAAACATGTTTCTCTTTCCAGGCATAACATGTGGCTCCCATTTGTTAAACTTTAATGGAATACCAGACAGGTAAGCTACAATTTAACCATCTTTTACATTTACTGTTTACATTGTAAAAATAATGTTTTAATTTTCACCTTATTTCCCCCATTCCATCCCTCTTCCCTCTGTCAATTGCTCATGCATCTAACTCCTTGAATTTCCTATGTACATTTCCTGTGGTCTTGACACACAGGCATGTTTTAATGTTTGTCATAAGCTATACTTATTAAATTTCCATTAAACTAAATTTCCAATAAATTATTACAAATATTGCAACTAATCATGGGACATTATTTGTGTTTTCTGAAGGTACTAAGACTCCTTAACCAAATGGGGTGCAATTGCTGTAGAATGCTGAACAGGTAATGCTTTAAGTGTTATCCTTGTATCCTTGGTGTTCTATCCTTTAAGCAGCTTTTTACCAATCAATAAGATATTGGAATATAATATGCATGATCATATCCCACATAATTAAACATCATTTTCTCAGCACCAGACGTTGTGGTGCATTGTCAGTACAACAATTTTTTAAGACATTTTTATTTGACAATACAGTTTTTATTATGACCTTTTTTTGCCATGGAGAGGATTGCCTTTTTCCAAACCTCATAAAATTAATACCAAATTAGGGCACTTTTATTTCTAGCTTGCTGCTTATATTAAGTTCAAGTGTACACTGCCCAACAGCTCTGGACAGTGGTCTGGAATATTGTTAACTAGTTCCAGACTACATGATCAATATGATAACAGTAATAATTCTTGTGTCTTTTCTTTTATTTTTAGTTGTGTATATACATTTACACTTTTTTTTATCACGTTATATATATATATATATATATATATATATATACATCCAGCTGCAATATTTGAAATTTTGATAGACAAAGAAAATATATGCAAAATTTAAAATTGTCTTGGTAAGGAAGGGGATTGTCTATGTTTCTAAGGTACATTTTTTAAGTTAGATTCAAAGCCCATTTTAACTTTTTTTTAAAGATTTATCCTCAAATCCCCTACCAAAAAGTCACCATGTAAACACTTCATACATTATTTATTTTCAAAGCCCTTCTAATTCTGGTGGAAGGAGGCACAGCATGCCACTTTCACTATATTATATCAGTGTTAAATTTACCAAAAGGCCAAGGTCATTGTCATGGGATGAATGGAAGGCACCTTGCATTCACAGAAATTAGACTGTTAAAATAGACCAAATGAATGTTGCTGGTTGTCATTCTGCTTGGAAGAGCCAACCCATCAGGGTAGTACAGGAGATTTTCCTCTATGGAAGGGTTAGGTTTTTAAAGGTAATAAAGAAAATTTGCATTAAACTTTCAGGATATTGCTATTATACCTCCTTTAGTTTAAATTACATTGTTTGGTGAACCAAATTGTATATTTCAAAGGCATTGAAATGTCCTGATCCTAAAATCCCCTTACCCAGCTGTCAGTGTGGAAAAAAAATAGTATACATAATCAGTGGTAAACTGTGTACACCTGTATGCACAATGACTGACACAACATAAGTAACACATACTACAAATACTGGTTGGAAAACAAAGGTTTGTGAACCTCTCCACTCTAGCAATCTATAACTGTACTCTACAACTAAAAAATACCTAAAAAACATAGGTAAATATTTGTAAAGTGAAAATGCTCCTCTCCTTTCATGAATCAGGAATATTGTGTATGTTTCTACTATATATTATTTACTAAGCAATAGTTACTTCACTGGTCCGTATTTTATTTTGTTTTAACATCCCCTTCAGTTTTCAGCTGCATTTGATTCCACATTCTAGCATTGTTAATATGTGCATTGTATAAATGCTACACAATTACTTTATTGCGCTGTGTATAGGTAATCTTTGAGTGCAAGGCAGTAATATGTTGAAAAGAGTCTATTTGTTAACAATCCAAAAATATATTTAAAAAAAACTAAAGTATGTTTTTTTTATTTTTAGGTATATGTTCAAGCCCCAAGAACCACACACAAATGGCTATGTGAATGAAGCCCACAATAATGAACAGGAGCGCTCCAAGTCGCCCACCATAAAGATCAGTGAGCTGATGAATGAAGGACCCATCATAATTGACAGGTTTACTGGCTCGCAGGATCTGTACAATGTGTCAGAAAAGATCAATGCCAAAAATGATGAAAGCGATTCCAGCAACCCAGTAACTGTTTCCTCCTATTCAATTTTAAATAATAACTTTACTGGAGAAATCAAAGAACAAGATGCCCATTATTCGCAGTCTGCTGATAAGACCCAGACTTCTACACACAGCTTAGAGGGAAATGCTGACCTGATCCACAATTCAGATGAACCAGAATGTATTCAACATGAGCTGTATGGGTCAATTCAGGAAAACAATTCCTTTACGGAAAGTGTTACACCCGAAGTAGAAAGACGCAGCTTTACATTTGAAAGTCCAAATTCTATCAGTAACTTTTCAGATTTGAATGAGCTATATAAAAGTGAAGACTTTGTACAGGGTGCTTATGCATGTCCTCCTGATAAATGTAGCCAAGATTTAAATTCATCTACAGTGGACACCGTGAGGTCAAAAGAACCTTCTCTAATTTCCCTTGTGATAGAGCGAAATTCAGCCAGGGGTTCAAAGAAAGGGTCAATTGTTGCAAATGGGATCTATGCAGAAGATGATTTGGATCCAGATGTTGCTGAAGCACTTGCAGCTTTGGCAGCTGCAATAGCTGGTGAGGACTTTGAAGAGAGTTAAATTGCACATCGAACATCAACTTATTGTCTAGCTATGCACTTTTACAGAAACAGACTGTTTTTAAGACTGCCTTAAACCACTGTGTTATCTCAGGAGACATTCTTCTCATGGATTGACTCTTTGCTGTTTTTAAATGACATAAAAGGACATAAAGGAAGAATGTACCATTGTAATTTTTTTGTAGAGCACTACTGATGCCTTGTTCGCTATCTTAACTTAACAATGTCTTAATATGAAATATTGAATACCACTGGTTGGTAGACATAGACCTTCTTGATTTAATTTAAATTCACAATGAAGCTGATGTATTTTTTTAGGTAATGACTTTAAATATTTGATTTATGATGCCTTTTTTTTCTGGTAAAATGGCTTGTAAGGTTTAAAATGCTGGCAAGTTTAATAGTCATTGGTGATTTATTTCCTTTCATTGCACTTGTTGAATGTTCAATTAGCCCATACTTGAAAAACCTCAGATATTACACACAATTAATAAAAACCAAGCCTTTCAATAGGCTCCATATTTCTGTATATATAGGCAAAGAATGAAAAAGATGGAGTTTTATATTATATGCGCATTACATAGGTTCATGCATCTTGCACATTAGGTTAAAATCTGACCTCAAAAAGCTTTTACTACTCAATGCAGACACTTTCAGTATCCTGCGTACTGTCGTGTGCTATGACCAGGGCACTGTCATAACTCAGCGGTGATAAATGAGACAAAGATTAGCCAACGTGCACCCACCATATGGATCAAGTAGCTACTGCTTTTGGTTAACCAAACTGAAATTACAAACTCCAAAAATGCCCTCTAAACCTGAAATACCAAATGATATGGATAACCTAAATTTAGATATTTTCAAAGTACATGGTCAAATTTGCTTGAATATTGTGTAATGCCAAAATACATTTTACAAAAAAAAATTATGTTTTGTTATGTGAAGTAACCAATAATAAATTTTCATCTGTAATGCAACACTATTGTTGCTGCTATTTATAATTACATGTTGTTTATTGCTTGTTACACACATTAAAGTAAATTTATTTTTAACATTATTATTAACATTATTAAGTAAAATTTTGTGCTAAATTTAGAAAATATATTGAGCCTACCATAGGATATAATGATTTATTCCTTCATACATAAAATAGGTAGTCCCCGGGTTAAGGACATTCGACATACGGACGACTCCACAATACAAACAGGGTTTCCCTGTTCACTCGTGTACAGGACAGAGGCTTGATGGGGGGAGGGGGACGGTTTACATGACTTGCAGAAGGTCTTTTGCTAATCACAGCTGAGGTTGTAGGTGATCTTAAGAACTGATCTCTTCTGCAGCCTCTTGTAACTCTTAAATGACTAAGACAAACTCTGCAGTTGTTTCCTTTTGCATATCAAAGCACAGCTTGCTCCAAAAGTAATGAATGTCTAGGTTCCATACATTTTTTTTTTGCTTTGTTTGTGATTAACTCACAGTGAGGATTTTATACAGTAACTGACACCACGCTGCCTAATACAATGTTGAGACAAACATCTGTCCTAATTGTACCTGTTCCGACTTAAATACAAATTCAATTTAGAGAATTTTAAGAACAAACCTACGGACCCTACCTCATATGTAACCCAGGGACTATCTGTACATAGGTTTACATAGAAGTGCTAGGATAAAATACCTGACATTGGTTGAAGTACCCTATCCATCTAGTTCTGTACTCTTTGGAGAATATTGTAGGAAGTCTGTGATGCACGAGTAGATCACTCCATAAATTTATAACTGTAGGCAGATTGTATATGGCCTGTATCTTAATTCTTCTCTCTACTAGTAATTAACCTCATACAGGTTTATGGGAAAATTCCAACCATGGAAATAGAAAATTAGTTTTAATTTTTTGAAACCTGTTCTGGTTTTAGCTCTGATTCACTATATCGGGTGATTGGTGACCATGGGTGAGTGAGCATTACACATTTTCAACCCCCCTCAAATTTAACTAGTATATGGTAAATTATTAGACTGGAGTTGGCTTTATAAGTGTTTCCTAGTAAAGTTCAGGATGATTTTCATAAAGTAACCCTTACCATTTCATGAGATTTCAATTTCTACTGATCCGAGCCCTAGCTGGTCTGCCTTTAGTAAAACACTGTGCATAAATAACTACTGCCTTCATATGTTGTTTCTTTGGACTGCTGATCTTCTCCAGCCCCTACATCTATGCATTCCTATGTCAGTTGTCTATCATTGTTTCCTAATGGTGAAAAAAGTGAGCCATGTCTGCCTGCTGTCAGACAGCTTAGTCTTGATTGACACTAGATTTTCTGGACGATGTGATTAGGCCTTGGATTACTTCTGGGGAAATAAATAATGGTAATTTTTTTTAAAAAAGTGGTGAGTTCCTGTGTTTTATTACATCAAAGGACTTTATCACAGAGTGCATGAAATGCCCTTATTTAAATGTATCCCTATCTGTTTGTTGTGGCACCCCTGTACTCATTCCCTGTGGGATTTGGATGCCTCCTTATTAAAGAAGTCTTACAGATTCCATGGTAAGCATCCAAGAAATTGTCACATCCATACCAAGAGACATGATATGGGAAGAAGCCCTGTATGTCAATTGTGGGACATTTGCCACCTTAACTGCCTACACATGCTTCATCCTAGTTAAAGGGTCTGATTAAAATTTAAGGGTAACAAATAAACACATACTGTATCCAACAGTCATGTTATTTTAATGATTTGTGAATTTTACATTTTTGCCATTACTAATAATGGGTAAACGTGCCTGGATCTTTATGCCTTTCATTTGCCAGTGGTTTGCACATTAGCCCTAAAAACGGGATTAGTTCATATGCAAGATTAAGCTCACATGGATTCCAGTGGGGTTCACTAAGATGGTTTAAAGAAATTCAAAAATTCATTGTGACTAACTAACAACCCGAACAAACACATGTTCACATTACTAATTACTAATATAGCTTCTACTCGTCCTGACATGGTATTGATTTTAATGATACATGGTATATATCATGTTTATTGTAACATTATTTTTATACATCTGTGAAGGTCAAAGATGTTTTTTTTAATAAATAATAAAAGTTATTCACAGGCTAAGTAAGGAAAGGGGCCACCTTATTCTTACTAATATTTTGCAGTCCAACACTTTGCTGATGCAGATACAGAACAGATGTAATAATGACCACTATAACATAGTTACATAGTCAGTTAGGTTGAAAAAAGTCCATATAGTTCAACCACCAGGGAAATAAACATATTTCAGATAAAAACCCTTTTGACAAACCATTTGTAGAATCTTCTCTGAAAGGACAACTATCTTCATTTGCATTATGATTTTAAAACTTTAAAGCCTCAAATATCATCTATTTTTGCTGGAAACAAAGTATTTATTTTATACAAAACATATGGAATATATGAAACATATATAAATATATATCACAAAACAGGTGGTAGCATGGTGAGAGAAGCCCAGTAAAATATAACTTAGTATGACACTCCTAAATATCATCCTGATACATTGGTCATAGGTAAACCCTGGTTCAGAGTCATTGCTTACCAGTTCTTTACCATAATCTAACGTCATATTTTTCACCTATAGCAAGCCCCTACTCAGCCTCAAAGACTATTTACACCATTTCCACCAGCAAGGACTGATGGGGGACCAGTGGCCCACAGGGGCAGAGCAGGGACACAATGGGAAGAGAGTCCATAGATAAGGCAGTACTGGAATCCAGCAGAGTTTAACCCCGCTAGCGGTATTCCCAAGTGTGACTCGGGGTGGCTTTACCATGCAAAAAGCAGTAATCCTGAGTCACACTCGGGGCAGCTTTAAACTAAAAAAAAAAAACACTTTCCTTGTCATCCCCCATCGTCCTGCTGGTCCCTGCAGGTCCTAGGGACGCATCCTTCCTCCTCGATCTCCAGCCAGTGAATGCAGCGACGATCTCCGGGGTTTCCTGGTGATATCGGTGCAGGCGGGCGGATCAGCGGGAAATTTAAATAATTTTGTATTGGATTCAATATAAAATACCTGTATTGAGTCAAATACAAAGAAATATTCATATAATTTAATATATATAATTATATTTTATATATATATATTTAAATATATATATATATATATATATTATACATGCTACTGTACACTTACATGTTTAATTTTTTTTTTAATAGATTTTTGTGTTTTGGTATTTAAAGTTTAATATTGAATGTAATAAATGTATTAAATATCGTTAAGGTATGCCTAGAAAATATAGCGTATGGAAAAATACATTTCCATGCAAAAAAATTTACCACTTTTTGCATGGAAATTTGCACAGAATTAGACTGCTAGGGAGGTTGAGTACATTGATATTTTGCAATTATATTGGCTTATTTCTTGCCATTTTTACAAAAAAAGGTACAGTTATCCTTTAAGTACTGAGGATAATGAGTAAGGTACGTGCTAAATAACTTTTGTCCAGTCTTTGTTATAAAAGTGATGTAATGAGCCATTATTAATGAGCAGACTGTAATAGAAGTGGTGCCAGTAATTAGCCATTAGGCTGGTTGCTTAATAATAGAGTTTAGCACCAGGTCAAATTCTGTGACTTCTTATTTTGCAATCATCAGAATAGCATGAGAAATGTAATATTGCCACCTTTTTGCAACATAGCAAACCTCAGTCATTCAGACCTTTCCTGCAAATCTGAAAACATATGTCCTAATACCAACATTACCAAAGCAGCCACTCCCAATTTCTTTACTATATGATGAACACACTTCTTAGTGACAACATAGACTACCAGTATACCCATGTTACACTGCTTAATACCCAGAAATATAGGATGATCAAAAGTTTATTTGCATGAGTTCTGGTGTAGTGTCAAAGTAATCATAGACATCCAGATCTGGATGCCTAAATGTTAAATGTAATCACACTGGTAAACATTTTAGGAACAGATGGAAAAGCAAAAAACCACTGACACAACTTCTATTTGCACCAGCAGCTTCATATTTCACACTGAAAAGTGTGCCTGTTGGGCGTTAATAGCTGTTATTCTCTCATAATCAAGATGAAGTATTACCAATTGTGTGGGAGCTTGCTGGACACTGAACAATTAATGAAATAAGGAGGAATTCTATTGCAAAGTGACCACAAGAAGGCTGAGAGGACATTTGTGTAACACCAGTGAAAGGATAAGACCCTGCAATAAATGCAATGCAATAAGATCGGAGCAATCAATGCCTTTTCTTACAAAGGTGGTCAGAATGCAAAATAAAACAAATAAAACAATCACTAGTGTCCTGCAGCTGGCCCTGCCAAGTGGCATTGGCCTTGGCACTAGGCAGGCACCATCAGATTGCAACCTCTGGAAGAACCCTGGTGGAGACACTTCAGTACAAATTTGCAGTGCTGCCTTGAGATCACCAGGGGTTAGCAGACTAATGGCATCATCATCTGGAGCGCAACCATTCATTTTATAAAGATAAGAGGAAGAACAGTGCAGGTAATTCACTTTCAATGTTCATTTTCCAGATGACTGCTCTGTCCACATTAGCTCCAGTCTTTTTGTAACATCAGATCTAAGATCCTTAGTGTTGGGAGTTGGGAAATGTTGGGAGTTATGGTATTAAGTCATCCAGCCTCTTCCACCATTATAGCAGGCAGGTGCTGAAAGGAGGGATATAGTTAACAGTAAAAAGATACCAAAAACATACGTGTTTACTCCTGGACACAACTATTCTTTAATCCTAATACAAACATCTTTAAACTCTGGCTTATTGATACAAATTTCAGGATTTGAGACTGCGTTGGACATGTAGGGTTCATAACATAGGTTCAAGCAATAATTCTATACTATTAAACAAATTACCTAAACACCATAATTAGGTAAACAGTTTACAAAGTGGGATTTGTAACTAGAGATGATGATGATCCTAAAGACTCCTGTTCATGTAATGTCAGCAGATCTTAACTGAGAACACTGAAATCTCTAAAACCCTTAATGATACAGCACTGGATTTGTGTTATCTTTATATTCACAGAGATTTTCTATGTTTAATATGCCTGAACAGTCTACAACAGTGGACGCTAATCAGTGGTCCGTGAGATCATTTTGGTGGTCTGTGACTCGGGCCAGTGCGCCCCCCACGAAGGTTAGGAGCAGGACCCCACTGAGGGGCACACCAGCCAGAGTCATGGACCATGTCCCCCATATGGACACAACCTACCCACTCTCCCATCGCAGGCTCAGGGCAGTGAGCAGGTTGTTTCCGTGGACTGGTCTACAAAGTCCCCTCTCAATACCAGGCCCCAAAGCAGCTGCATGGTTTTAGTTATGTCACGGCTATGCATCACTGTGCGGTACTGTTATTATACATTTGTAAAAGGTCTGCCAATGCCCCAGCAAGATGCAAGGAGGTGTTTCACCCTGCATTACAGTATGCTTCAACAAAGATATATCATGGTATCAGTGAAAATTAATGCATTTTTTGCACTACGGTTATTACAATTCATGGTGTGAATGACCCCTCTAACCTGCAGCTGGATAAAACACTTGCTTCTGGCATTTACAATCTCAAATACATAAGCATGTATTTAAATATAATTTTTAAAGAGTTCTCTTATAGTGATAAAAAGCTTGTAAATTTTTAAGGAAAAAAACATGCCTTAATCCTGAAATAACCTCAAATACATTACACATTCTCGTGTGGGTATCTGCAGAGCTAATAATAGAACACAGAGTATACAAGTCACCAAGCAAGGGGAGTGGTGCTTGCTTTGAGATAAAATACACACACACAGCTCCTTTAGAACTTTTCCTGTACTATACATTGTCATTGCAGATAAAACATTGCTCAGTAACATAATAGAAAACTCTTTATTTAGCTAACCCTACTCAAGAACACCTGTAGGACCATCGAATAAGGTAACAAAACAAGGAAAAAGGTCGAAAGTACAGTAATCCTGAGCTCCCACTGTGTACTTTGTGTATCATTCCCAGACATTGTACTGCCTTGTTGGGTGAACATTCCTGATAATTTGTTAGAATATACAGTATATACAGTATATAGATATATCTTGTACAGCAGTCATTATCTGGTAGCCCATCAATGACTTGTATTGTAACAGTGGATCAGAATTCGGAGTCTGAGGTTGGAATACCTCCAGTTTGACTGATTGAAACTATCTGACCACCACTAGTAATATTAAAACCATGTGCCTAGACAAGATATTGATATTTGTCTGTTTTTCATTGTTTATTAGACCTAAACATTGTTAGACTCCATTGTTAGTGTGACCAACAGTTCTAATAATAATTAGTTGAACTTCATTATAACATATTATGTTATTTAAGGGATAATTTATATCTATGAAAACAGTGTTATACAGTTTATGTAATGTACAGCTTTGTTAGCGGTAATGACTGCATTATTTAGTTAGAGTGGAACTAAAGTGAAAATAAAAAATGGCACTTACCTTTACTTGGGAAGATCCCTCCATCCCCCTGAAGCTGTCTTCCATACGGTCCTACATCTTCCCGGTTTTATGCAATGTCCTGACGCAGAGGAAGCGATGAGCGCCGCCATCTTCATCCATCTTCGTCCTTCCTCTGCCTATGTCCCCGGATTTTGCACTACGCAAGCGCAAGATCAGGTGACATAAGCCACTGCCTTCACTTTAAAGACAGAAAGGGGGAAAAAAGGGCATTTAATGTAAAAACCAAAACACATTTTTATTTCATATAGAAGGGTTATCTACCCTTCTATATAAAGTAAAAAATTCTGCTGATAGGTCCGCTTTAAATCTTTGTACTCTTAGCTTAAGCAAAAAAAAAAAATCCAAAGAGGAATTAGAGCGCCATTTATCTATTACAAACTACAGTACACATAAAAAAGCTACTGGCATGAAATTATTAAAACATATTTGCTGATTTGCAGAATGAATATCAAACAAAATTATTTAGAAATGTATTTAGGCTTAGTTCATATAAACTGTTTGAGTGCTTGGTGACAAGCAGTTTCAATTCAACCCTATAGAGTGTCAAACCGACACCACATGTAATGTCTGGATAAACTATACTACTTTATGTTACATTATGTTACTTTATGTTACACAAATACACAAGAAAACTATTTATTTTGTGTACCCTATTTTCATAGGAGTTGACTTCTGTTTTGAACTGACACATTATTTGAGTTAACATAACTTACTGAAAATGCCACAGCAAGTTGTTGGATTTCAAGTCTTTTATTTACATTTTATCTTTATCAATGCTAATATTAGACAGCTCTGTTCACCCCTCTATTTGGACAGCCTACATTTTGTAATATTCTGGAATCAAAGTGGAATCACTTGGGATTTGTACCTTT
>NC_092860.1:127617262-127679623 GCF_032062135.1 Pyxicephalus adspersus | reverse complement strand
CGCTTAGTAAATTATTGACTGCACGCAGGTATTGGGTTTGATTTATTAAAGCTTTCCAAGACTGGAGAAAATAGACTATCATGGGAAAATCTGGGAAATCCAGGAAACCCTGAAAACATTTGCCAAACAAAACCAAATTTTTTTTAAAGAAATCCATTCTAGATTTGCAGGATCACCCATGTTCTCCCATGATAGTATACCTTCTCCAGTTTTGGAGAGCTTTAATAAATCAGACCCTTTATTTAGGTATTTGAATAAATACAGAGATAAATATGTGATATAATAACTGTATAGTAAATGACAACTTAGCTAGTGATGTCACATACTAGAAGTGAAGGATATCTTCCTCATATACAAGGAAGAGAAGTAAATCTGTGACTACTGTACTTTTTATGGCAATTGTAAACAGATGGTGTCATACTGGAATAGTTGCAGTTTGTGTATGATTTCTTACCTGTGTAGGAGTGAATAACCTGACACATACAACCTACTGCTATTATCAGCTCAATCCTTAAGCAAATTGCTTGTAAAACAATCACATACCCTGCTTTATGACACTTCCAATATAAATCTTGGGAACAGGTCAGGCATGTTTTAGAGGTCAGAAGTCTCCTCACAGCTAAAAATAAAGCAAGCCGGAAGGTTAAATGATAACCAGAGAGTGTTAACCAGGCAACCAAAACCTTCATTGCTTTATATTAACTCTTTAGTCTGCAGCAACCACCATAATATTCAGAGGAAGGCAGGGAAAATAGACATTGTACGTAATACAAATGATTAGAGTGAGGTTAATGTCCATGTTCCAGTTCACAGCACCTTAAGCCCCATAAAACAGCACCCCATTCCTTCCTCCAACTCATCAAAAATTAAATGGGGGCGATGAACAACGGACATGAAAAGAAGGGAGCATCAACCAAATATTGAATTGCAATATTAAATATTGCATTATTACCGACAAAAAATAAATAAATGTATTGAGTCTAAAATTTATAAATATAAAATTTATAGTGTAATATATATATGTATATTTATATTTGTACAGCACCAACATATTATGCAGCCTATTAATTAGGGGTTGCAAATGAAAGGCAGATACAGACAGTGACACAGGAGGAGGAGAATTATATATATAGTATTTTGCATATATATATATATATATATATATATAGAAAAAAAATCAATAAATTCCTTATAAACATAACTTTTTTTTTTTTACATACACAAAAAAGCTTGGATTATGGCATGTGGTTTTCCCATTTATTTTATTGTGTTAGATCACAGGTCCCCAACCACCAAGCAGCAGACTGGTACTGGGCAATGGGCTCTGCCAACCCATCCTTGTCAGCTGCATATCTCACTCTAACAAGAAGGATTGGTGTCCTCTCTCCTGTCATTTCAGTGGGTGTATATATATCCTATATACAGTATGTAGAGGATGATCATAGGAAATCATATTGTCTTTTCATATATATTTATAATACATAGTTTCTGTATGGGGAGATGAAGGACAGGAGAACCCTGCACCTCTAGGACACTTCTTGCTGAGTTTATAGCACGATCTAGTGGCTAAAGTGAATATACCACCTAGAGAAATATTCACCTGATGAAGCCTGCATCTGGTTTTAATTCTAAAAGGTTGGTACTGTTTTTTCAATTTAATTACCAGTCTGGGATCTTGACTGAATTCAAAAATGTCTAACACAGATCCATACACCACAAGTCACCTTCAGAAGTCATATGGAGTCCATGCTTCAACAGGTCAAAGCTGTTGTGAAGGCACAAGAGGAACCCAAAATGTGTTTGGCGGGTGGTTTTATTATTTTGGCTAAATACTTCCCCCCCACCCTAGTGGAAATGGAAATTTATTTGACATTGTAGGCTATAATTCTGAGGCATAACTCACCGAAATATGTCCAATATTTAATAAATTTAATAATAAACTTTAAATAAAAAAAAAACACAAAAATCTGTTAAAAAAGAACTAAAAAAATAGTTTGGATAAACCATAATGCTCTAGAAAACCTTTATTATACATGTTTATTTTTAATAATCAAACAGCAGCAAAAAAACTGATTGATTATGCTTTAAATAATCCTTGGTGCACATCCTCAGTGCTGGAAATTCATGTTTTTTTTAAACAAATATTGCATACCGATAGCAAGAAAAAAAGCTATAAAAAAAAAAAAACAAATAACAAAATACAAATGACCCCCAACCATTGGAGTGGCTGTGTGTAAACATTATATGTAGACTTGCCAGGGGGGTGATTGATCTCCAGAGTAGTATGTATGGGTGAGGATCTCATGCCTACCAAGCCAATTTCAAAAGAAAGTACCATTCCTTGCTGTCATGCTAGCCAGGAGAAATTATTTCTAATTACAAGCTGTACTATAATGTTAACAAAGCTACAATAAAAAATCATGAAAGACATTGAATAAGATTTCTCTCAATGTAGCTGTAAATCAAGAACAAATCAGCACAATTACTTCTTGAAAGTTAAAAAGCCCAATATTGCCCAAACAGACAGCACTCTCAAGGCAGTCATAAAGGTGTCATAGCCTTTCCATTTTCTTATAATTCATTTATTCACTTTTTAATGTCTGTTTACCCAGATCAATTGTTGATCAATTTTGTTTAAAAAAAACAGAAAATAGAAGTTACTTTCAAACAAATTTTTTCTTTTACTCTCTGAGTAAGCCCCAAGGAAAGGAATGTGCCAATTACCTGATGGTCGCTTAGTAAATTATTGACTGCACGCAGGTATTGGGTTTGATTTATTAAAGCTTTCCAAGACTGGAGAAAATAGACTATCATGGGAAAATCTGGGAAATCCAGGAAACCCTGAAAACATTTGCCAAACAAAACCAAATTTTTTTTAAAGAAATCCATTCTAGATTTGCAGGATCACCCATGTTCTCCCATGATAGTATACCTTCTCCAGTTTTGGAGAGCTTTAATAAATCAGACCCTTTATTTAGGTATTTGAATAAATACAGAGATAAATATGTGATATAATAACTGTATAGTAAATGACAACTTAGCTAGTGATGTCACATACTAGAAGTGAAGGATATCTTCCTCACATACAAGGAAGAGAAGTAAATCTGTGACTACTGTACTTTTTATGGCAATTGTAAACAGATGGTGTCATACTGGAATAGTTGCAGTTTGTGTATGATTTCTTACCTGTGTAGGAGTGAATAACCTGACACATACAACCTACTGCTATTATCAGCTCAATCCTTAAGCAAATTGCTTGTAAAACAATCACATACCCTGCTTTATGACACTTCCAATATAAATCTTGGGAACAGGTCAGGCATGTTTTAGAGGTCAGAAGTCTCCTCACAGCTAAAAATAAAGCAAGCCGGAAGGTTAAATGATAACCAGAGAGTGTTAACCAGGCAACCAAAAGCTTCATTGCTTTATATTAACTCTTTAGTCTGCAGCAACCACCATAATATTCAGAGGAAGGCAGGGAAAATAGACATTGTACGTAATACAAATGATTAGAGTGAGGTTAATGTCCATGTTCCAGTTCACAGCACCTTAAGCCCCATAAAACAGCACCCCATTCCTTCCTCCAACTCATCAAAAATTAAATGGGGGCGATGAACAACGGACATGAAAAGAAGGGAGCATCAACCAAATATTGAATTGCAATATTAAATATTGCATTATTACCGACAAAAAATAAATAAATGTATTGAGTCTAAAATTTATAAATATAAAATTTATAGTGTAATATATATATGTATATTTATATTTGTACAGCACCAACATATTATGCAGCCTATTAATTCCAGAAAACCTTGGTGATTTCAGTGAGGAACAAGGGGAGAGGTTCCATCAAGATATAAAGGTGATAGAAGAAACGTGTCGGGATATCATACAAACTGAGTTTTTCATTATTTCAAAAACTATTTGGAATCTGGGCATCAAACATAACCTAAAATGACTTTAATCTGTTTGGCCTGTTTGACCTTTGATGATCAGTGTAATCACTGAAAGTGTTGGGAACACAAAAATTCTGACTTGGATTCAATCTATTTGTATTGGTCAAGACATCTGACTGGATTCTAAAATTCTATATCAGAATTAGTTTTATTGTCTACAGGTATGGTGTTAGCGGCTCTGGTTGCACTCTGGATGATGACAGCTGCTATCATCTGGAGGACCTCTATACCTATTAATGATAGATATTAGGCATGATTTATTAAAGTTCTCCAAGATTGGGGAAGATAAACTATTATGGGAGAACCTGGGTGATCCAGTATATCTGGAATAGATTTCTTAAAATAGTTTGCTCTTATTTGGCACATGATTTCAATCCTGGACCAGATCCATTATATTTGCTTGATCCCCCAGGTTCTCACTAGGGTGTGACCATGGGAGGTTCCAATGGTGGAGATTTGATAGATGTCCATTAGGTGCTCAGCTATAAATACCTATCCAGGAAAGGGAATTGCCTCAGCATTACTATTTCCAGTATAGACAAATTAAATCATTTGTTAGTTCCCAAATATGACAAGCTACCACTACTAATGTGCTCTACTGCTTTTGAAAGTCCATGTCGTTCATTAGCAGAAACCAGAGGACAAATGTCTATTATATATGCAGCCTTAGCCACCCCTTTCACAAGTTAAAATTTATGTACTAATGGGAGGCCGATTTAAGTATTTCCTGGGATCTAGAGGAGTGAAGTGAGGTGGCCAGTTCCCTCCTCAAAATATCACTAATTTATCCACTAGTGGAGGCCAACTACAAGATATTGCAGAGATGGTATCTGGTCCCTGACCATCTAGGTAAATATCACTCCACCTCCTTCCCATTATGCTTCAGAGGCTGTGAGGCGGGGGATACAATGGAACACGTGGTGGTCCTGTCCCATGACTCAGAACTTTTAGTCTAATACTTTTAATATCATCTTGGTGATACTGAAAATAGATATACAGAGCACTCCTGAAAGTGTTTTGTTTAGTAAATTGGACCAAATTAGATCCAAACCAGTACAAAAATTAGCCAAACTTTTGATGCCCAGGAATAAATTGGCCAAATCATAGAAACTGAATGTAATACTCATATAATTTGTATTTGCTAAAATGAACTGGTGACGGTGAATGACAGGTTAACACACACTGGGCCTAATTTATCAATGAAATCCGCGCTCGCTGGTCGCGCATACTTTCGCGCTTCCAGCAAGCCAGTTTCCCGCGGTCCGGAGTCGAGTGTGCTCGTACACTCGCCTCCTCACTGCCAGCCGGATTCCTGCCTTGATAATAATGAGCAATAGGGGTCGCGTTTGGGATCCTTGGGTGTCTTAAGGCCTAACTAAATGTTAGTATTCATTTTGGTAATTGTATTATTTAGAGTCTTAGACCCTGATTTAATAAAGCTCTCCAAGGCTGGAGAGAATACACTTTCATCAGTGAAAGGTTTGCTGGATCATGGGTGATCCAGCAAACCTGGAATGGATCTGGTCCAGGATTCAAAACTTTTGCTGGCTAATAGCAAATGAGTTTTAAAAATCCTTTCCATGTTTTCTGGATCACCCAGCTTCACTTCTGAAAGTGTATTCTCTCAAGCCTTGGAGAGCTTTAGTAAATCAGGGCCTTAGTCTTCTCCCTTCCTTCCCCTCTCTCTCCAATATGTTCCTCAACTATATGATAGTTTGAGACTATTAAAGTGTACCTAAACGCCGGCCCGTAGACAGATACGGGGACAATGCGGGACCCGATGGAAGAAACCTCTGGACAGATTGACTGCTCTGCAGGATTGAAGCTAAGTGTTTTTTTTTGTTCTTGTTTTGAGTAGTTTGAGTTTACTTCCTCTTTAATATTGTTAGGATGTTAATTGGTGACACTTCACCAATTCTACAATGTTTGGTTTGTTGATGTTGTAAATATGTCTAAATCTTAAAATGTGCCTATGCTATTTTTATGATTTAGGTAGCGTTATTGTTACAAGATACGTTATTTATGTCTTTTATATGTGAAAAATAACCAAAATAGCCAAAAAGATAATTGATGTCATTTAAACTGACCTAAGAGGCACAAACTATTTATTGCTCAAAGAACCCCTAGCATCACCTGGGGGAACCCTGTTAAGAAACGTTTTTAAGGTAGCTAAGGACAGGCTGTATATTGGAATGAAAATAGTATTTGAAAATTTGTGTTTGTAATAATAACATATTTGACTATAATACTGTATTTCAGTTTAACAGAATTATCTTTAATATGAAATTAAAGCTTTGTTAAAGAGCACCTTTGGCCAGACTATGCATATTATTTTTTTACATATTCTGAACAGGCAAAAAAACACTTTAACCTCCTAGCCATTAAGCCCGACCTTCGTACGGGCAAAAAAAAATGACTAGGATGGTTAACCCCGAGTTTTTTCACATCCTTACTTACCTGGTCCCGCTGTGCTCATCCAGCGTCGTGTTCGTGTTCCAGCGTCGATGAAAAACAGTGGATCATTTTGGTACAGAAATCTAGACCTCAGTGTAACGCTCAGGTGCTCCGTTTCTAAAGTTCACAAGACAGGCTTAGCTATTTCCCTATGCAAAGCAGATCCTGGCAACCTGCCTGCTCTCTAATGTAAAGAACTAGCAGATGTTTCTAAGCTGTTACAAGCTGACTGTAACTTGCTTTACAATGTTTGTTGTGTGATCTTTGAGAATCTTTGAAAAGACATAAAAGCAGCTACAGATTCTGGGATTCTTCCTACAGTTCTGGGAAGGCTTATTTTAGATGCTCTTTTACTGCTTTTTAACAATATAAAAATAGTATAATGTTCATAGCCTCGGCACAGGTGCAGTTTCAGTAAAACACAATGGCCTCCAAGGTCAACTGTATGCATTGAAATATTGCTATAAAAACCTGTGGATCCTTGCAGTATTGTATTCTGCAGATAATGAAATAGGTCAGACCAGAATACTTGCTGAAAATGAGTTCTTAGTATTAGGGTCTCCTTACTAAATTCACGTGATCTGTCTCAGTGCCGTAATAGGCATCAATGCTTCCTCCAGGCATTGCTTTATATGTGGTACATTTCAGCAAGTATTTCACCAACCATGTCACTGTTAGAGTTTGTCAGACATGCTAAGTTTGTTTGTAATTTGCCTTGTCCTGTGTGTATCTGGAAAAATCACCATTTTGCTCAATCCAATAAAGGATTTAATGTTTTCTGTACCAACCCTTTTGAGAAGACCTGTATGGGGGGAAACAAAATTAACATCAAACATGCTATGAATGATTTACCATTTACCAAATGAGTACCTTGTGTTTATTTGGAAAGTGAATTTTCACATTACAAGGAATTTTAACTTAGCTTATAGAACAAGGTGAAGTTGCTTTGTCTTCAATCATCCAAACAAGCAAAAAAATGTTTGTTAATGCTGAATTTTTCCAATGTTAGCAAAAGATAATTGTAAGTTATCTTGCAAAGTGAAATGATAGGCATCATTGAGAAATTCATATTCAACATTCACAACAGCGGCACTGAAATCTTACTTATCTTCTTATTACCTTCTATCAGTGAACACATTTTTATTTATTTTCAAAACTAATTTCCAATATTTTTTAATCCACATCATTTATTAATGTAATGCCTGTGTTCAGACATTTTATTTTTAGGGTGACAACTCTGTCCCTGACTTCCAATTATTCTCCTATATGATCGCCTTGCCACACCACAACACACTAGTACACACACTTTACACACAGCAAAAAAAATTAACATTTAGCCAGATCTTACATATATGTACCCTCTAAGGTAAATCTAAGGCATGGTTTAGACAAGCAGTGGGAACATGCATTCATAGGCGGCTCCAGCCACTTAGCTCCCCCAGCTGCTGCACGTAATTGGATCAGTGGTAGTAACAAACTGTTTACTAACAACCCCATTTATTTAACATGGGCAGCTGCATGTGAGATGCTAACACGTGGCAATGTTTTATCCACAGGTACAGTTTTTGGGTACAGGCATCTGACTGCAAACCACTAACTAAACTCAAGTTCTACTGCATGCGTGGCTAGTCCTGTGATAGAAATTTCTGTTCCAAGAACAAACAGAGTCATGCAGAATTTAGATGTGGCCTAAACAACGCATGCAAGTAATGATGACCTGCATTTTCAGTAAAATAATGAACACAGAAAATAATAAAATAAAGAATCACAACAACAAGTCCATTGTCCTATTCCCATAATGTTTGTGCAATTTGTAAAAGAAAAACTTTCACATTGATTTTTATTGTTTTTTTTTTTATCAATAAATGTGTAGTAAATATATATATATATATATATAATTATATATATACATATATATATATATATATATATATATATTTGGAAAAATTGTGTAGATAAGAGGGAGGGAGGGAGAAGTTTGCTGTGTTACAGGTAAAAGAATCTTGCCAGCTATCTGACGTTACATTCTTACCTGTATAGGAAGGAAACTGAAAGTGATATAGAAGTTCCCAGCGCAGATATCACCTCTCTCCTGTCACTTGTAGACTTGTAAGACAATTCACGACATCATAAAAATCCAGACATTTTTCTCCTACAGAATGAAATATAAAGGAGGGAACATGGCAAGACTTCAGATCAAACACAGACCAGGACTGTGGAGTGACATTATAACACAACAAATATCAGGAACCAAAACCTCTTTACCAGATACAAAACAGCAAAACAGAAATGGATATCAGGTTGCTGGTACTCAGCGTGTTACTTGTGGCAGTGAGTGGCCGTCCACCCAGGAAACTCTGCCCGATGTCCAGACCTAATAATTCAACTCGGATTATTTAACAAGAATTGTCTTCAGTCTATAAATAACTGATTTTCTCTCTTTACCACCTCTTCTTCTCTTCAGTTCTCCTAGTTTAACATGAAGAAACAACAAAAGATGCAGAAGACCAATATTTTTTACAATATGCTAAGGATGTTTCTGACATATATTTTACTACCGATACTAATTTACCATTATTTATTTATTAATAACCTTATATTTATTTGTTATTTATACTAAGATGTAATTTTATTTTTTAAACTCCTTGCTTCCCAGGGAATGCAACTGATGTGGTATTTATATTTGTTTATCAATATGCATTTTTTAATGATAAAAGTGTTGTAATACATGTGCTAATAATAAAGGGGCATTATCAATATTTGATGCAAACAGTTGTCTATGAACCTCTATCACAGCTTTATGCTTTTTTTTATTTAGCAAGATTAAGTTCTCTCTAAAAAAAAAGACATAATTTATGACCAATTTATTTACACAGTTTCCTAAGCAACAGGACTACCAAAGAAAAACAGGTATTCATAATGTGTTCATTGCTAAGTATATTACAAAAATGCAATCACACCAAGCAAAAATTGGTGGGTTCTTTAAGAATAAATTTACAAATCTGATAATAAAGTATCTCCAGATGATAATGAAAACTTATCCTAACTGTTATAAAAGAGGACAGCCCAGAAATAGAAACATAGAGGAGTGACCACAGAAAATGATCAAATGGTCCATCAAGAATTTTTCTCATGTTTATTTCTTTCAGTAAAATAATATTTTAGGGTCAATCTTGATTTCAACAATCTTCTGAAATGATTAGTCCAAAATCTTTTTCCTCCTAGTTCTGTCCTTCTCTGTACCACCAATATTGTTCTCTGTCAGAGGATTGTTTTTCCCAAAGTGCAATATTTTGCATTTCGATACTTTGAACTACAATTTCCACTGATTTCAACTATCTTCCAGCAATGTCAAATTGTATTCTATGTAATATATATATATATAAACACCTATAGGAATATCAGCCCTAATATACACTATAGTGTCATCAGCAAAACATCTCACCTTCTGAACACACCTTTACCTAAATTACTTACAAACAAATCAGATAGAAAAGAACATAGTATAGAGCCGTGTGGTTATAGTAACTGGTCTCTGCTCCAAATAATCTTCATATACAACCATACTTTGATGTTTATCATTTAGCCAACTTCATCTCCAGTAAACTACATATGACTTACGTCCTGGCTTGTACAACTTCATTATGAAATAATTACTCTAAAAAATGCATTGCTGAAATCAAGTAATTATATGTCCATGCAATTTGTAACCAACTCTACAAAACAAAACTCTTGTATTCTAAGTCTTCTGTTCAAATATAAAAATATATAGAGAACGTGGCTAAGCACGCGAGCAGGATGGACGCTAGCTTAACCGAGCAGCTTTGACTCCACAGGCGGGGGAATCAGTTTAAAAGCAGGCTACAGCATGCAAGATGGGGAAAAATCAGCAGGGAGCACCCGCAGCAAAGCACCGGCCGCAAGGGGGTCGCAATCCCGGGACTTACTTGAGTTTTTAAGACCCAAAAACCGGAGGAGAAGCGGAGGGCAGAATCCAAGATGGCGCCTGAGTCACAAGAGGATGAGTCTAGCAGAGACTCATTTTGTCCCAAAATGGTAAAGGTCCTAATGTCCCTGAGAAGAGGACTATGTTACGGTGCAAATCTGGTTGAGCAAAGTGAACTCTGTCTATTTGATGGAGGAGGCAAAGGCTATTAGCCTGGATAATATTGACTAGTTTTCTGAGACATGGGATGCATGGATCATTTTTAAATGTACAACCATGTATCAAACTCTTTTTCCAAAGTAACCACCTAGCCCATTTTTTTTTTCTTTTTCTATGGGTAAAGGAGAGAAATATATATAAGGCACATGTCTTAAATGTTAGATATATTTTATTATGATAAATGTTTTTCTTTTTGCGACTGCATAAATATAAACCCTTACACACCATGAATAGACCTAATAATTCAATTCGGATTATTTAACAAGAATTGTCTTCAGTCTATAAATAACTGATTTTCTCTCCTTACCACCTCTTCTTCTCTTCAGTCCTCCTAGTTGAACATGAAGAAACAACAAAAGATGCAGAAGACCAATATTTTTTACAATATGCTAAGGATGTTCCTAACTTATATTTTACTACCGATACTAATTTAACAATATTTATTTATTATTAACCTCATATTTATTTGTTATTTATACTAAGATGTAATTTTATTTTTTAAACTCCTGGCTTCCCAGGGAATGCAACTGATGTGGTATTTATATTTGTTTATCAATATGCATTTTTAATGATAAAAGTGTTGTAATACATGTGCTAATAATAAAGGGACATTATCAATATTTGATGCAAACAGTTGTCTATGAACCTCTATCACAGCTTTATTCTTTTTTTTTTATTTAGCAAGATTAAGTTCTCTAAAAAAAAAAGACTTCCAATTTATGACTGTAATATTTACACAGTTTACTAAGCAACAGGACTACCAAAGAAAAACATGTATTCATAATGTGTTCATTGCTAAGTATATTACAAAAATGCAATCAACTCGCTCCAAGGTCAGGATGAGACGATCCCTCTGCGTGAGGTCACATACAGATGGTTTGTGTCTCAGCATTCTATTGTAGCATCTCATTGCGTTGGTGGACATGTTCTTCTCATGCTGGTGTTGCAGCTGTTTTAGCAATGTGATGTCAGCAGAAGTCACAGTTAAATAGTGGGACATCGGGCAGAGTTTCCTGGGTGGAGGGCCACTCACTGCCACAAGTAACACGCTGAGTACCAGCAACCTGATATCCATTTCTGTTCTGCTGATTTGAATCTGGTAATGAAAATTTGGTTCCCGATATTTGTTCTGTTATAATGTCACTCCTCGGTGCTGGTCTCTGGTTGCTCTGAAGTCTTGCCATGTTCCCTCCTTTATGTTTTATTCTGTAGGAGAAAAATGTCTGGATTTTCACGATGTTTTGGAATTGTCTTACAAGGGAACTTCTATATCACTTTCGGTTTCCTTCCTATACAGGTAAGAATGTAACGTCAGATAGCTGGCAAGATTCTTTTACCTGTCACACAGCAAACTCCTCCCTCCTGCTACAGAACTCTCCTATGTACGGAGGAGCCAGGCATTGTGTACTTATCTGAAGATAGGTAGAATGAACATCATTGTACCCAGGCAAATCTATGTGTTATATATTTATATAACAGGACAGAAAACTTACAATAAAAGAGTCTTGTTTTGTAAAGTTGGTTACAAAGTGCATAGATAAATCCTTTCTTGATTTTACCAAAGCATTTGATAGTGAAGTTGTACAAGCCTGGACTTTGGGTAGTTTACTGGAGATGCATTTGGCTAAAGGATACATTTCAAAGTATGGTTGTAAATTTAAATAAGTTTATTTGGAGCAGAGAGCGATCTCCAGTACCACAACGCTCTATACTGGACACTCCTGCCCTATATAGATTTTAGTTAGACCTAACTTCGAATAATTTGTCCAATTCTTAAAATCTTACATACAAAAAAGATAGTAAAAGGAATAGAGAGTCCAAAGAAAGGCAAGAGAATGCATAAAGGTGTTAGAGAGAAACATACAGCAGAGAGATTTCAGGAAGTCTATATGTACAATAATGAAAATAAAGGGAAGGGAATAAGGTTCAAAAGAACAACATTTTCAATGTGTGGCTAAGAAACAAAGGAGAATGACCTCAATGTTTAGAAAGATTGAAGAAACCCCTTAAAATACCATTTTACCAAAAGAGAAAAACAGGAGAAATGTTTTGATAGACCAGTTGGTCATTTTCTGCAGTTTCTATTCTATGTTTCTATTTTTGAGTTTTCTTCTTTTAATATGATATGATATTTTATCACCTGGAGATTGTTTGGTTCTTAGTTAGTATAGTATATTGTAATTTGATTGGTAGAATTGTATGGGCATAGCAGACAGAGATAGGTTGATTGGTGAAATAATACAGAAAGTTGGGAAGTTAAAAAAAAAAGTACATACCGTTCTGATTGAAGTTCACAGACAACTTTTTGCATCATATATCAATGATATCTCTTAATTATTAGCACATGTGATAACATATATTTATCATTACAAAAAAGGAAATTCTTAAACAAAGATAAATAACAGATCCATTGCATTCCCCAGGAAGCCAGGAGCTTAAAAATAAATTAAACATAGTACAAATAAATAAAAAATAAAGTTTAATATTAAAAAAATAATGGTAAAATAAAATCCAGTGGTAAAATATAAATATTACAGTTATGACAGGAAAATCCCTTATCATTGATAGCATATTGACAGAAATATTGTTGGTCTTCTTCATATGTTGTTTCTTTGTGTCTAAGTAGGAGGACTTGTGTGATGAAGAGAGAAAGTTGTTGCGTTTGAAGACTGAAAATGATTCTTCTCTTCTTGGCAGAAAAATACTTCTATTCATTTTTTTTGAGGGTTTATAGTTATTGTATAGTTGCAGTCTCTTGAAGGGCACATAAACAGTAGTGATATCCTATAATTTCAGATATCAGGAATGTCTTTTCTTGTAATATTTAGCATGAATTTCAAACAGGAGTAGAAATGAAGTGTCGTAGCTGAAGGAGAAGCAGATATGCGTTGTTCCATTGACAACATTCCCTATGCCCTTCAGTAAGTCAATTATAAAGAAAAATCCTTCATCCAGGGCATCATCAAGGAAGATGTGTCAGGGACTTAGAGACTTTGGGTAGTTTTCTGGAGATATAGTTGGCTAAAGGATAATATCAAAATATGATTGCCAATGTAAATGAGTTAATTTGGAGCAGAGAACAATCTCTAGTACCACAAAGCTCTATACTATGTTCTTCTCTATGTGATCGGTTTGTAAGGAATTTAGGAAAAGGTAACTTGGAAAGATGAGTTATTTTGCTGATGACACTTCAGTGTGCATTGGGGCTGATATTCCTAGAGGTGTTTATAACATGGAACACAATTTATCATTGATGGAAAATTGGTGAAATCAATAGAAGTAGTTCAAAGTTTTAAAATGCAAAATACCGCACTTATTACATTTTTTTTATTATTACAATAATGAAAAAAAAGGAAGGTAATAAAGTTCAAAAGTACAGAATTTTCAATGTATGGCTAAAGAACACAAGAGAATGACCTCAATCATTAGAGAGATTGATGTTACTTCCTAAAATAACATTTTACCAAAGGAGAGAATCAGGAGAAAAGTTTTGATGGACCAATTGGTCATTTTTTGCCGTTTCTCCTCTATAATTCTGTTTCTGGGCTTTCTTCTTTCATATGGTGAGGATGAGTTTTCTTCATCATCTGGAGATACTTTATCATACTTTTCTGTCAGGATGAGCATAGGTTTGGTTCTTGGTAGTTTAGTAAATTGTAATTTGATTGGTAGAATTGTATGGGCATAGCAGACAGAGATTGGTTGGCTGATTGATGAAAAAACACAGAAAGTTGGTAAGTTTATAAAAGTACATACAATTCTTAAAAAAAGTTCATAGACAACTGTTTGCATCCTTTATAGATAATATCTCTTTTTTATTAGCACATGTATCAAAATATATTTATCATTACAAAATTGGAAAGTGTTAAACAAATATAAATAACAGATCCTTTGCATTCCACAGGAATCAAGAAATGTAAAAAATAAATTAAATTTAGTATAAATAAAAAAAAGTTTAATATTAAATAAATATTGATAAAATAATATCCAGTGGTAAAATATATATTACAGTTTATGACAGGAAATTCCATAATCATTGATAGCATATTGGAAAAAAAAAAATGATGGTCTTCTCCATATGTTGTTTTTTCGTGTCTAAGTAGGAGGACTTGTGTACAAGAAAGAAGGTTGCTGCCTTTGAAGACTGAAGACGATATTTCTCTTCTAGATTGAAAATTACTTCTATTCATGGTTTATGAGGGTTTAAAGCTATAGTATATTCACAGTCTCTTGAAGGGCACATACACAGTAGTGATATCCTATAATTTCAGATATCAGGAATGTCTTTTCTTGTAATATTTAGCATGAATTTCCAACAGGAGTAGAAATGAAGTGTTGTAGCTGAAGTAGAAGCAGATATTGGTTGTTCCATTGACAACATACTCTATGCCCTTCAATAGGTCAATTATAAAACAAATCCTTCATCCCTCTGTTTTTTATCAATTCTCTTGTGTATCATCAAGGAAGATGTATCTTTGCTTGAATTTTGTTAGCAGGAAGTTTTATTGAGGTAGTAATGTAAATCACTGGTTGAGAGCCCAACATGTCACATCTTCCACTCTCAGAGGGATGAGACTAAGCCCCTGATTCATCATTGAAATCCGCGATCGCTAGAAGCGCGAAAATACGCGCGACCGGCGATCGCGGATTACCGCGGTCCGGACTCGAGCGTGCGCGTACACTCGCCTCCTCACTGCCAGCCGGATTCCTGCCTTCATAATAATGAGCCAACAATACAGAACACAGCAGTTCCAATCAATAAATAAAATAGAAATAACTGGGCAGATTACTGTAAGAAAATATTAGTAAATGTCCTGTTTACAGGAGATGTTAGCAGTGTGCCTACAACACTGTGCTGCCAGCTTCATGCCATAAGAAGTCTGACTTCTGAAAGTTGAAATGGTATGTAAGGCAGTGCAGAGATGGCGGTAATATTTAGTGGTAAAAATGTAAATCAATACTCGTAAAAAAAATGTTTTCTAGTAAATTGAAGTAGGTGTAATCCCAGCCACTAAAATCCCACTTAAGCTTTAATATTTAAAACTGGTTTATTTCCAATATTTAAAATTCTACAGATTTTTCTAAAGTATTATTTGGTAATCCTGACATAAAAGTTATTCCTCATGCAGTATCTATTATCTGGTGATCACACTCCGTCCCTGTCCCTGGAGGCTACATGTTCCTATGCCATTGCACTTGTGTGTTCTGCTGTTGTCACCATCAGAAGACCGTCCCTGATGAATGATGTGCAGGAGTTGCTAGAGTGCATGCATGTAGACCACACTATAAAATCAAAGCACAAAAGTGAGCACATGATTTATAAATATTAAAATACCTTTATAGCAAAGCACCCTAAAAAACATACAATATTAGGAAATAGACCGAGATCTAACAAAATACCCTAAATTACCATATATAATGCAATAGCGCTATGTCTGCTAGCTACCCACCAGATGTTCCCTAACATACCTAAAATTTCCTAATATACCTAAAGTGGAGAAAGTGATATAAAGCCACCGTCTCCCATTTGAACACAATTAAAAAAAAAAAATTATTATATAATAATGTTGCCTTTTTTTCAAATACATTTCCCTGTAAGTAAAAATAAAACTGATAAAGGCTTTTTTTATGTAGGGGGGAAATGTGGCTTTTTGCTGCTTTTTAAGTGACTCCTAACAACCTTTCTGCAAATACTTAACTCCAATATGATTGAGCACCAGCAGTGTCATAATTCCAACTCAATATCATAGGGTGCATAATTCACATAATTTCCTATGCTGCATGCTGCCATGTGTAAAATGAACATCAGCATGAAAAGAAGATGTGACATGTTGGGCTCTCAACCAGTGATTTACATTACTACCTCAAAGAAACTTCCTGATCATCATATTCAAGCAAGCGAGTGTTGAAGATTATAAGGATAATAAATTAGAAACAATAAGATTATGGATACATTTTTTTTATAAGTGACTTACTGAAGGACATGTCGTCACTGGAAAAATACATATCTCCTCCTTGGTTAGCTACAACAAGACATAAGAAAGGATAGAAAGTCCCTGATAACTGAAAATAAAGGATATCTCCACTGCCCATGTGCCCTTCAAGACAATGCATAACTATGAACCCTCAAACACCACAAATAGACTTAATTATTCAACTCAGCAGAGAAGAATCCTTCAAATGGGTTATTTTCTCCCTTCATCACCCAAATCTTAATACTTAAACATGAAGGAACAACATATCTAGAAGACAAATATTTTTTGAACTATGCTAGGAATGTTTCTGACATATTTGAACAGATATATTTTATAGATAAAATTTACATTATTTATGTAATATTTTAATTTATATTTTTTTTAATTTATTTTTTTATTTATACTGAGATATCATTTCTATTTTGAATTCCTCGCTTCCTGGAGAATGCAATGGATCTGTTATTTATATTTATTCAACAATATTCATTTTTGTAATGCTAAATGTGTTTTAATACATTGTCTTTTAATAAACAGACTTTATAAATATAAGATACAAACAGTTCTCTACGAACTTCTTTTAGAGTTGTATGTTGTATGAAAGACTTCTAATTTATGACTGTAATATTGTACATAGTTTATTAAGTAACAAGATTATCCCAAGAAAAACAGGTATTCACAATGTGCTGCTTTGTTCTTTGCTAGTACAAACATGCAATCAAACCAAGCAAAGTTGATAGGTTAGTTAAGTGTAAATTCGCAAATCCTTTTAACCTATGCAATTACATACATATACATTTTCAAAAGCAAAAAAAGGGTAAAACCAAAGCACATGACCAACATGAAGGAAGATACTGGCACTAATTTCGTGTGCTGCTCATGAGTGCCAACTATTCTGTCCATGATTAACCAACCTATCTATGTCTGTGCCCATACAACACACATACACACATTTTTTTATTTTCATTTACGTGTCCTGGTATAATTGCATAGCTACTTATTAAAGACTACATAATCGTTATGGTTAATTGGGTACATTGTTCCAGTATATCTAGCTCTAATAAAAAGTGCTTATTTCCCCTTACCAAAGGATCCATGGAAGGCATTTTTGCATAAGCCTATCCCTTATCTGCGTAGACACTACCGCAAACTGGTATACTTTGTCTTCCTTGCCGCAAGACAGTCGAGAGCAGCAGCCTGGAAGAAACCCTCTTTGACTTTTGCCGTGGTGATATCCAGGTTTACCAGTATAAGGATTTTAGGAAGGATGAGCACAATCAAGTGAGACTCCCTCCAAGGTTTTATTTAAATTTGGACACCAAGGGTAGACCATAGCTCATCTGATATTGGTGCTAGGCTACTGCATTTATGACTAGTTCACATGGACGGATTTCAGCGTTATATGGCAACTAGTGGACAATGGATTTCCCATATTTTTTTCCCTATTTCTCCCTAGTCTTTCTATCCCCTATCAAATTCTTTAGGGTATATTACCGTTTTTTGTTTTCTTACGTTTAATTCACTGAGAATTGTTGTTTTTTATTTGCTCCTATGCTTTGTGTTCCCCCTTTTTGTGTAATATTGTAAAGTACCTCTTGCTTCGGTTGGAATGTCTGTTCCCATCCTTTTTGTTTTGTATTATGTAATTTGAAAAAATCTCAATAAAAATGTATTGAATAAAAAAAGTTTAGTGCATAAAAAATGTTCCAGGGAACCATGCTCACATCATTACCTCCACATGACATGTTTACTTTCTCAAGAGCTGAAAATAAGACCTAAGCAGATATCCATTATTATATGACATTGTCCTAAATGAGATACATATAAACAGAGATATAGGAAACAGAGGCTGCTTACTTTGCAATATGTATAAACTATGAAAAAAATAAAATCTCCAATAAGGCAAATAAGATTTCCTATATAAACATGTCTTCTAGCCCACAGTCTTTATTTACTGAGGTAGATGTAGTATGGCAGACACTGACCTCAGACCACAGGGAGCTGCTGACAGATTTCACTTCAATTGCTTTCTAAAGATAGAGAAAATGACATTTCCTTTGCCAAGGACATGGAAATATGTTCTGTGATGCTTATGTCTTTTATATATGAAGAAAAACTTGAGGAATGTATCATAATCATAGATTAAATCTCCAAATGGCAACGTACAAATGTAGAACTTCGTCAGCACTGGATTTTCTGTATATATATATATATATATATATATATATATATATATATATATATATATTAGATAGAATGCCTCTGGCTATAGGTGATAGAGATTAGAGATTACGAACCGGCATACCACTTCATAGTCTCACATTCTTCCTATTATTACCCTGTTTCCCCGATGATAAGACACTGTCTTATTTTTTTTTGAAGGCCAAAATATGCTCTAGGGCTTATTTTCAGGGGGATGCCTTATTTACCCATGAAGAAGACTACAGTGTCTTATTTGATGGCCCTGCCTTATCATCGGGGAAACACGGTAGTAGAAATTAAGTCAACTAGTATGAGCTTTTTTCACACAGGCCAGGTTAAAAAGGTGT
This sequence comes from Pyxicephalus adspersus, assembly GCF_032062135.1. NCBI lineage: Eukaryota > Metazoa > Chordata > Amphibia > Anura > Pyxicephalidae > Pyxicephalus > Pyxicephalus adspersus. The sequence goes on along the minus strand of NC_092860.1, from coordinate 127,660,527 downwards.
GTTTGGAATAATAAACATCCATCCCGACTTTTTTTTTAGTTTTAGCACCTGTTTCATTTTATAGAAATGGAAGGAGGAAGAGTGAGCAGCACCCCGCTGTGCACTCCCCTCCCGACATAGCAGTGGTTACCAATTGGTCATTTATGGATCTGTCCTGACCGACTGCTGTACACATCAGATTGTGGTCTGATACGAGCATCTCAGGCTATAATCATCTGACCTGTGTACATAACCTTAGAAGTGATCACTGCAAATAAAAATTTTCTGCACTTTTCAATTAGACTTCTGCACCTGTCAATAGATTTTCTGTATTTAAAATGTTCTTTTCCAAGACTACATGTTTCAATTCTTCACATAGACTTTCGATGGGAGAAAATTAGGTGATGGAGCATTCACCAAGTATGACTGTGGTAAGCCATAGCCATGCAGATTGGCCTTTCAAACTTGCACTTTCCCCTTAATTCCAAACACCCACCCCCACCTCCTTAAATACCCAAATGCCCCCACCAATGAATTACCACTCCAAGCATTGCTTAAATGGCCCTTAGGCCTTTTATTAACAAAATTATAACCAAAATAACTGAATATCAAATAAAATAAAAAATAACAATATAAACAAAAAAACAATATAAATAAACATACATACATAGAATAACCAATATAACTTAACCATAACCTAACCATATTGCTTTCCCAACTTTCTTACTGGTTGCAGGTCCTCGAAAGCCCCCACCTTACACCTTCTTGGGGTCTGCATCTTAAAGACCCAGCTGCCCATACTTCCAGTTCGGGAATGAATATAGCCTTTTCTTGTGCAGACCCTCCCCACAACACATTACCAGACCATTAACCCAAACTAGGGATTCCATACCAAAGATGGAACCCTAACCAAAATATTGCCACCAGCATACTCCCCTCAAAGACCTCAACCCCCACAGAGCTGCAAGCGACACCTCAAGCTTAAGCGCTCCTCCAAACCTGCAATGCCCACTGAATCCCATCCTTAAGCCCAAGAAACCATAAATCGGACCCCACATCTGTCAGATGCACACAATCAGACTGCAAATACAAACCATTGTCCACCTCCAATTCCCTGTGCCTAATAATCAACCCCCACATTTCGAACCACAAACCACCCTATATCCTGATTTAACTTCCTACGGGCCTTATTCAAACACTCCACCGACCTGGCCCCTCTCCACTGTAACCTACCCACCATCGGACCATAGCACTAGTAAGTGTGTAAAGGTCGTCCGCAAACACAGAACATCCCATTTAATATCACGGATCAATTTCCGCACCGGCCTAACTCCCAGATCATTCCCACCTGCATGAATAACCAAAACATGCACCCGATCCAATCTTACAAAGCGATGATCTTTTGGCAAGACCCTTCTCCATTGCAAACCCGGTTTACCAAGCCACCAAAGCAGACCAGCCGCACGAGGCATGCCCAGTTGCCTTCAATCCAGATGAACAGCCACTCTCCTTGCACCCCTGGAAACATAGGAATCACCTACGATCCATATCAAACCGGGAGAACCACCTGCAAAAAGAACAAAATTGAATATATACCCCATATAGACACAACATCCTGACAGAACTGGAATCCAACGAACCAACTTGCCAAACAAGACAAACAACCCAAGAGTACACCAAAGAACCACCCAAACCCAATGAACAACTACAGCTAATCCAACCACAACACTACCCTCAACCTACCCCACCACCAAATGAGAGCGAATAAATAACCAAAAGAGCTTGGACTCCCACCGCTTCTGTGGCCGCCCCAATCCAAAGGAATGAGAGGAAAACTTGGCCACACCCCCCAAGAAATCATTAACCACCATCACAGGGCACGCTACCCCAACCCCCCCCCCCGATAACCCTTGCCAACTCCACACCAAAACCCTTACTGAACAAATCCATTTTTCCCCTATGCGCAATGCACCAAAAAAAGCTAACACAAAGGCCACCCTAAACAACCCAGCTTCATAACCAGAAACACAAACCTTGCCCAACCTCCCCAAAACCACCCGCAAAACGGGAAAAAACACCGGTTGCTGCCTATCCACCACCTTCTTCCCTCTCTTGTAACCCTTTAGAACCTGCCGGACCAAAAACTCCTAGGTAATGTCCTGTAAACCGAACAACAAGAATACCAAAGCAGCCAATTTCAGGGACACAACCGAGACAGACAAAAAAAAGACGGAAAATATAACAACAGTGAAATCCTATCATGCTCCACTTCTCCCCCAGTCTGTGCACAAAAATGAAACTACTCCTCCCAAACAGCTGAATAAGCCACCCAATTGGACTGATTCACGGATCACCAAACCATACCCGCTAGGAGTCCAAGGTGATCCTCCACAATTCTGGCGGACAACTCACTCCCTGCCGAGTTGCTCCTGGCTCCAGAAACTGCCAACTGCCGGAACCAATCCCACTGAAATCGAGACAAGGCATCAGCAATGTTATTCTCTACACCAGGCATGTGCACCTCCCCAACTGCAATGTTCCACCTCAATCACCTTAGTTTTAAATGTCTCATCAGGCGAACCACTGGCCCAGACAAGGCTGTAAAAGAGTTCACCGCCTGGATCACCCCCAATTTATCGCAACAAAAACAGATCTTCATGTTCGCCAATGCGACCCCCTAAATCTCAATCGCCACGATGGGGAAAAGCTCAAGCACCACCCGGTTGAACGTCAAGCCAGCCTCCACCCATGCCATCGGCCAAGCCTCCGCACTCCAAGCCCTGTGTAAATAGGCTCCATAACCCACAGCCCTCGCCGCGTCAGTGAAGAGCTCCAGCTCCGCACTAACCACTGGCCTATCCATCCACACCGACCGCGAATTGTAACTTACCCAATAGAAACTTGAGCTCCTTCAGCTGCATCTGGTTCCTGCCCCTCGCGCACACCACCTCGTCAATCAGCCTGCGCAGCTTATCCCACGGCAATCTACACTCCATCGCTTCAATGTCAATCACAATAACCAGGAAAGCTAGTTCGGTTGCCAGCCCCTGTCTTGTCGGCTGCTACTGGAACCCCAAACATTTCTGCAACATAATGCAATGACCCCAAGAGGACCCGACACACCGATGAATTGGCTGGACCAATGCAAGGGAAGTCATCCAATTAGAGATTCACGGATAGGACCTCCGTCACATCCCTCATGACCCACTCCAGAAAAGTACTGAAAGTTTCAAAAAAAGCACATGACAAGAAGCAACCCATGGGCAGACACCTAGCCACGTAAAAAGCTCCCTGCCATGCACACCTCAGGAAACTCTGGCTCCCTGGGTACAACAGTAGCAACCAGAAAGCCCCCCGAACTTATTCAGCTTCTTCTTGGGAACCACCCCCAAAGGAGACACCACCAAATCTGCCTCTGGAGGCTCTGTAAATTGGCCCTCTATTCTACCCAACGTCACCTCTTTCACTTTCAGTGTATATCTTCCTGGTACATGTCTTTCAAATTGCAGTGATTGATTCATTAGCAATAAATGTTGCTTTAAGGTCCTGCTTCCACCATAGGAAAGTGCATTGCCATGTGTTATACCACACAATTGCATTCTGTTTGTAGCAATGCTGACCCAATTCACTACACTGAAGAGGGCAGCACACAAATACGGACCATTTCTGCTCTTCTGGTATGAATAAGGTCTGAGAAGTGATAGATTGCAGGGAAATTCAGCAAGAATTTCAGTTTCCTGATTACACACAGTAGGTACAAAGGTAACATCAGATATCTGGTAAAATTCTTTCACCAGTTACAAAGAAATCCCTTCCAAGCTGCTACAGGTCCTACATGTTGTACTCCTATTTTAGATGCAAAAAGGGTGGAATACTTAAAAAGTATTTAAAGCTTTTTTTGTTTTGGAATTAGGCACCTATCATGAGATTTATATTTTATGACCAAAATCAGGCATGTGCAGAAGGGTCTTCACAGTGAAAGATCTGTTGACCTTGGAAGAACCTGGAAGAAGACTCCAGAAGAGAGCTGGTTCCTTTGCACCGGAAAGCAGAGGAAATCAGGGAAGGCGCGGGACCAAATGGTATTGGGGGCTCTGCAAAAGTAAAGGTGCAATTTTCTGGGGAAGTTTAAGGGAGATTCCTAAAGTTGCTATCCAAAATAATATTCTTTCAAAAGATTGAAGGAGACTAAGAAACGACATCTCCTATTTCACAGCAATTTATTTCTATCTGTTGGATCTCCAAGACGAAAAGTGGAAAGAAATCACCCCAACTGAACACAGCAAAGATTACTGACAGGGGTTTTATTCACCCCCCCACTCCAATACTAAACAAAAAAAACAAAGTTTTTGCTTTAGATATACAAATTTAGATTTAAAAAACACTTTAAAAGTTATGCATAAATACTAGACAGGTTGTAATCATGTTTACAACATATTATTTTATCATAATTAGAACAGCACAGTATCAATCCAGCTCAGGTAAGCCATGTCCCAGCTGCATATGCTCATATTGCAGCATTGAGAGACCTGGTTGTTACCTGTGATTTTGGTGCTTTAACAGAGGAAATGGTAAGAGATCAACTTGTGGAAAAAACAAATTCAGCCCGTAATAGGAAGAGATTACTTTTGGAACACGATTTACCCTTGCAAAGGCTATTACAAAGGCTATTGCTGTGGCAGAGGCAAAAATCCTCAGCCAGGGGACTACTGGTACTGTACAGGCTGTGTATTCAGAATCTTCTTCTCCTGAGACATAGACACAGGCTCAATACAAGGGTGTGACAAAAAATTCGCCTGAACTGCAGCACAGAGCTGTACATTCACAAAACAAGTACTGCTTCAGGTGTGGTTCCGCACAGCACATGGCTAACTATGCTGCATGCCCTGGAAAAGACGCACAATGCCGCAAATGTAAGAAAATCGGACACTTTGCAAAAATCTGCCATAATTCTACTGCTAGACAGGTTCAGGAGGTTGCTTCTCCAGAGGTTACTGTTTAAAATGTGGATAAAAATGATGTTTTTAGTCCTGATAAACTTTTATGCACTCTTACTATTGCTACTAATAATCGGAGCCATTCTACTACCCTGATGATTGATACATGTTCTGCTGTTTTTATACTACCTGAGGATATCTACTTATGGTACTTTGCAAATACATCACTTACTGTGCCTGCTTTGAAGCTGGTGAACTATCTAAGAGACCCTATTCCAGTGCATGGTTGCCTGTCAGTGACTGTTACATTTCAATCAACTAGTGTGCAAGCTGAATTCCTCATTGTAAAGAAAGACTTAGCTATATTGGGCAGAGATCTTTTTGCTGCATTAAATCTACAATTATTGGATAGCAACGGCTTCATATTCTAACCTGCAACCAGTGTCCAGTGTTTCATCACGCACTGACATCGCATTGGGCTGTGCAAAAAACTTTGTACACAAAATTAAAGTGCGACCAGATGTCCAACCAGTGCGTCAGAAGTTCAGGCATTTACCTTTCTCTGTCAGAGAAGCCGTTTCCCAAGAACTAAAAAAACTACTAGAGCAAGACGTAATTGAGAAAATTGATGCATCAGAATGTGTTTCTCCTAGTGTGGTGATGAAGAAAACAGGAGGTATAAGACTGTCTGTTGACCTTTGTGAACCAAATTAAGCTGTTAATATTGATAGTCGCCCCTTGCCACATATTAAGGAAGTATTTTCAGAACTGAGGAAGAACTGATGAGGAAAGTAAAGATCTCACTGCATTTATTACTCATGAAGGTTTGTTCCATTTCAAACGTGTACCTTATTGCCTGGCCTCTGCACCTACTTGTTTTCAAAGACTGATGTGTTTAATTCTCAGTATTGTACCTGGTGTACAGTGTTTTCTGGATGACATCATTGTATATGGACAGACTCTGGATCTTCATGACAAGTACCTTCACATTGTTTTGAATCACATTGAATCTGCAGGAATGAAACTGAATACTTCCAAATGCTGTTTTAGACAAACCCAACTGTCATTTCTGGGTCATATTATATCACAACAGGGACTATTGCCAGAACCTGGCCATGTGACAGCTGTGAAACAGGCACCTGCGCCATCTGACTTCCAGACCCTGCATTCTTTCTTAGGCCTTACTTCATGGTATTCAAAATTTATTCCCAATTATGCCTTATTTGTGGAGCCGATGAGAGGTTTGCTACAAGGAAATAACCGCTTGGTCTGGTCAGAAACTGCTAAGCATAGTTTTGACACTGTTAAGCAGCTCATCACGAACAGCCCAGCATTAGAATTGTTTGATCCTTCTCTACCAACTATTGTTACCACTGATGATTCAGACTATGGCCTGGGTGCTGTCCTTACACAATGCCATGCAGATCAGGTAGAGAAAACTGTTGCTTTTGCATCCAAAACATTTTCAGAGGCTGAACAAAAATATTCTACTGTTGAAAAAGAAGCCCTAGAGTGTTTGGGCTACAGAAAAATGGAGAAGATACCTGTGCAGTCCACAGTTTATGTTGCCGACTGACCATTGCCCTTTAACCACACTGCTAGCCACAAAGGGATTGGGAAGAGCAGCTATGCATATCGCCAGATGGTCAGCAAGACTACTTAACTTCAACTACACTATACAATACAAACCAGGTTTGCAGAATGTTGCAGCTGATTGTCACGGTTGCCCTTACCTTCAGCTCCTAGTGTACAGGATGAGGATGTTGAAGTTGGGGCATTCACTGATATTGATTTAGTTATGGCATCTGAGTTCAAACAAGCTTGTGTTTTATGCCCCGTACAAACACAATAAGACATTCTACAAAGCAAATGACCAAATTCAGCAACTAAACTGAGCGCTGTCCTACAACCTTACTAAAGAATTAGATATGAATTGTCTTTATTTGATGAATATGTTCTTCATGGATCTCATCGTGTGCTGGTTCCAGAGTCTTTGAGGGAGTGCCTGATACAACTTGCTGATGAAAGTCACCAAGGAATTGTACGCAAAGTAACGACTACGCGAATTGTACTGGTGGCCAGGCATGGATGCCCAAGTTCTAACTGCAATTCAGTTCTGTGTTACTTGTCAGAGTCATGATGAATCTGCTGTAATCCATACGCCACTGCTTCAGCCAGTGCCATTCTGATTCTGCTTGGGAAAAGCTTGATATAGATATTGAGCAGACCTTTTGGACTATCCCTTTGATAAACCATTGATGAATTACTACAGTAAATGGCCAGAAATTGCCATTGGTTTAACTGTCACCTCTGCTACTGTCATTACTTTCCTCTTCACAGTCCTCAGCAGGGAAGGTAACCCAAAGGAACTGGTTTCAGACAATAGGCCCCAATTTGTATCATCTGAGTTTGAATCTTTCCTGCGAGAGAGAAATATTGTGCATAGGAAAGCTTCTGTCTATTACCCCCAAGCAAACTGAGAGATTGTGAGATTCAACAGAAGACTTAAAGAAGCTCTTCAGACTGCAAATCTTACAGGTAAATCTTGGAAAGTTTTTACTACAGAGTTCTTACATGTTTACAGAGTAACTGTACACACAACTACTCAAGCATCACCAGCTGAACTGCTATTTGGCAGACATATGTGTACTAAACTTCATGTTGTTGACATACAACTTCCACAACTTCCAGTGCCTCTGAAATCATCAGTTGCTAAGACTGTTAACCCCCCTGGCGTTCTAATTTTGTCAGTTTTTTAATGCAAAAAGTGATCCTATTTTTTTTTTGCATCTAAATTTTTGTTTATAGTGTGGGCCTGTAATTCTTAGGATTAACTCCCAGGTATGATAATTATATTTATTATAATCATAATAAAATACATAATTATAAATAATAATTTAAAAAAATAATGAAATAATAGACAACAATGTAATCCTAAAATAAAATATAAAATTAAAAATGTACTTTTATTTTTATTTCATGTTGTGTGGTGTTTTTGTACTGTAAAAACCATTTAAAAGCAGATTACAATGTAAATTTCCCTCCCAGACACAACCCCCAATACATCACCACCCACATCACCCGGAAGATGACTCATCCTCCTGGTTGATGTGAGTGGGGATTTCCCGTCTGCCTCACACAGACGCTGGAGCTGCTGCTGCTGCTGCTCTGCCTCTCCAGTGATATGCAAAGCACATTGCAGGACTTCTGCATTGTGCTTCACATCTGACTGCAGATGCCAGCAACAATAGCAAATTGCTGCTGACATCTGCAGTGAGATGTGAAGCACAATGCAGAAGTCCTGCATTGTGCTTTGCATCTCTCTGGAGATGCGGGCAGTGGTATGGCCGGGACCCGGGTGGTATTTAAAAGCAGATTACTCAGTAATCTGCTTTTAAATTTCCCGCCCAGCCACGGCCCCCGACGGACCGGCGCCCGGGCTTTACAGCAGGACCATCGGATCGCCGCTGGAGCGTGGGGCAAAGGTAAGGGGGGCTCTTAAAGTTACCCCGAGTGTGACTCGGGATTACCGCTTTTTGCAAGTAAAAGCCACCCCGAGTCACACTCGGGATTACCGCTAGGGGGGTTAAAGTGCAACTAGATAAAAGTAAGGCATAAACGGATCTGAAACGCAGTACTAGAGAAGTTCAGTACTTTCAGCCTGGATCTCTAGTTAGCGTTAAGAAACCTGGAGTACTGAAACAGGGACGATCCAAATTCTCTAATCCGCTTAGAGTGACAAGTAAGGATGACCTTACACCTATGAACTGTCTGATGGATGTATATGGAATGCCAGTCGTCTTGCACCTGTTAGGCAGGGTTTTTCAGATGCTTCAGTTGATGATATTTTCATATTACTTCTGATGATGATCAAACAGGAGATCAGGTACCAACTGTCCAGACATACTCAAGAGTCAGAAGACCACCTGTGTGGACTAAAGACTATGTGATGTAGTTAACTTGCATAGTACTGTTTTGTGTTATAGTTTCACATTCTTGTTACTTGCATTCTGTTACATATATATATAAAAAAAGCATTTGTACAAGAGGGGAAATGTAGTGTTCATCCATCTGGCCTGTAGATGTCACTGTTCTAGTTGTTTACTCCTTAAGACAATCTATATTGGTATTATTGTTGGTTCCTGTGCTGCTCTGCTCTGAGGATATATTACAGACACTGCTCATGTATATAGCTTGTGAATCCTGTAAATCAGGGGTAAGCAAACTCCGGCCTTTAGGCCACATATGACCTAGCCAGTATTCCAGAATATTTCTTCATCCATTGCGGCAACAAAGCCCTGTGTTCAGTGTGCAATGACACCAACAGCACTTCCAAGCGGTCGAATCTCAAGGGGCATTTTGATGCCAAGCACGCGCACACGTACAGAGACTACACTGCGGAAGATTGAGGCTGCTCGCTTGCATGGTTAGAACAAACCTTTCCTTGGACCACCTTGGTTTCCTCTGGCCTAGTGTGCCTTCTTGACCTCCTGAAATGGCCTAGTAGTCCAAAAAGTTTGCTTACCCCTGCTGTAAATAAACTTGGTTTAAGTTACCCTGCTTTCCTGATTACTGGACACAACAGTTTCCTCTCATGACAACAAAGACCTAGCTCTAGTAATATCATGCTAACGTCTCAACTAAATTAGGCAGAAAAAAAAATGTTGCCCCCAGTTCCCCCAAAATCAAGTAAAATGTGTCAGTCTGTATGTGTGGCTCAGTTTAGGTGTCACCTGTCATTTCTTCTGTTTTTATTTTCTAGGCAACACTTTTTTATTCTTTTGTTTTTATTGATGATCCTAGCTATTCTCCTCCTTTCTGTTTTAATTCTAACCACAACAAAGATGCAAGGTGATCTGTGCTGACTTGGTCAGTTTCCATCTAGAGAAAAAGCTGCTTTGGAGATACAGAAGAAATGATTTGGAGATGTAGGTATGGCACACCTGAATCTTTAATGGTCAGTAGGCAGCCATGCTCATGCCTAGCTTTGCTTTGATTGAAAGTGGCAAACATCACAGTCACACAGATGAAGCACATCCAATATGTGTGGCATTAGTACAAAGTCTGTCTACTTTGCAACAGGCCTCAACCTCCACCACCACCAAGAGAATAAATGGAAGGCATGTGGCCAGGTGCAAAATAGGTAAAAACATTCAACCAATTTTGTGCCAAAATTTAGTGTTTTTTTGTGTTCATATTAAGGTGGCCCTTTAGTTAGAGTCGATGTAAGTTGCCATTACTGAACTCACTATTGCCAATTGCTGGCTCTAAAGCTGATCTTCTGATTCCAGTAGTTTCAGTCTCACCTGGTATCTGTGTAATAAATACACCTAAGCTGTATGCTTTTTCTGGGTCAGTGATTCAGAAGGTATTAAAGCAATAACATTTTAGAATAGATTTTATAGAACCAGATCTGAAATGGAAGCTTACATAATCCTTCAGTGAAATGTTTGCTTTAATTGGTATATTCCACTCACAGACTTTGTATGAAATACTATGAATCTTAATTGGTGGCATTTGTATTAAATTATAACAGTCTGTTCCATCTAGCAGATAACACAGTGAACATGCTGTCTTCCATGTGTTGTTAATAAATGTACTCTAATGAGGGCAAAGCAAAAATGCTTTGAACATACTAATTGATTTAAAAGAACCTTTTTAATGGGAGGGTGTGTGCTACTAGCTGTGTGTTTTAAATTCAAGTCAGAGAGTGCATAACTCAAATAGTTTGACTTTGGAAGAGTCTAGTAATACAGACCCCAATGCTTTCATGACAGATCTGACCTGCTAAACAAACCAATTCCAAGAGAGAATAATGGTAAGGCTTACTAGCACTACTTGATTACTGATTCTCATTGCTCCTTCTTCTCTCTAATATGATTGAAAACAATACACTTTGTAATGCTTACTAAGCTTGTAAAAAACAGTAAGGAAATATAGAAGTTTTTATCCTGCAAATATAATCACAGATCTAGACCAAGCTTCCAGAGGGTCTGACCTCCTTATCTGCACACTGTTTCTGGATCTTCAATCTAAAAGCATGTCGTGGTGAAAGCAATGCAACTAGTGTTTTCATAAGGAAAAGTTGCATGACAGACTAGAAAGCTAATCTCATTGCTTAATGCAACAATGACATATAAAACATCTAAATATACATAAATGACATATAAAAAATATGAAACAAGATACAGAAGTAATTGTGTCAAATTCACACAATAAATTCATTTTAAATTCATTTGAGGTCACAAATTCATTTGTAAATGCATATAATTAAAAAGGAGGGACCTTCTGTGCTGAGTCAACTTCCAGTCAGTGCAGTATGCATAGTATTTGATCTGAATACTAGTTCTTAGTGGCTGAGAAGGTAATGAAGCCATTATATATATATATATATATATATATATATATATATATAAATTGTGACATGGTAAAAACTCAATTGGGAGACAGTCTGCAGGACTGATAGCTGAAGGTTAAAAAAAAATAATGAATATTGCTTTTGAAATTCATATATTAATGTAATTTAATATGTACCATGTAATTTTAGGAATGGAGATTACAATTTCTTTAAAGACTGCTATACCTATTTTTCACTCTTGACACTCATATGTTTTATTATGCCCACCACCCAGGGACAGGGTCTTTGTCCAATTTCTGTTTTTTGGCCTATAAACACCCCCAACAAAATCTGTGAATGAATTTGCCTACTTCCAAACAGCCCCAGCTGTATGCATGCAAGTGGTAAATTAATTTAACTGTGACTTTGGGGCTAGTCTTTCATGCGTCATTTTAGGAAAAACAGAAAAGGAAAGCTGTCTTCCAGAGCAAAAAAATAGACACAGTCAATCATATAATATGTACAATACACTACAGTAACTAATTTTACCCCTCTGATTTCATAAGATTGTTTGGTTTTGTCTCCCTCTGCTGGACTTGGCAGCTGCTTTGTAACTTTTTAGGCCTTACATTGGTTCTAAGATAAATCTCAAGCTTTCTTTTCATTGGGAGCAGTTTACTACTTTGGTAGATCAGGTGTTTTCAATAGGCTGTTCAAGTGGCACGCCGGTATATTTCTCCAGCAAAGAGAAGGGTTAGTTTTCTTTTTCCTGTTCAGAAATATTGTCACTGCCAAACAATTCAATAGTAACAATGTATGTGAGCAGCCTTTAGTGGGCTCTCAAGAATATATAGAAAATGCACTCCCCTAGGTCTGAAATAAGCATTGGGAAAGTAAACGAGATGAAATCCTTGATGCAAACTTACTATGCGCACAAGTCTGCAGAACACCAGCGCATCCCAACTTCTCTACATAGAAATAATACATAAATGATCCCCGTTTTGGGTATAACATGAAAAGCAAAAAATATTTAGTAAGAGTAAATTTATCATCTAAAAATATTTCTGTCAGGACCAACAATATCTTTTAGCACTTTTCGGTCAGATATTAAAAATGTTTTCAGTAGTAGTGGGATGACCTACTACTCTTATACTATCTAGTCAGAAAGCTGCAAGTTATGTCATCCTTCAGACTGAGCAATTTCTGAAATGGAAAAGAAAAAAAAAAGTTTCAGAAGATAAAATGGATTTCATACACATATTTCTGCGTATTTAGAAATTTCCTAAAGTTCACCTAGGGTCATGGTGGACTTTATCCCAATCTAATATCCAGCTCCCAAAAACTCAAACACGCTTCTTAAAAAACAGTCTCCCAAATATACAACTCTCTTGCACATATAGAATCATTGACACCGACTTACTATAATAATTGAGATTCTACACCGAATTAATATTGCCAAATATTGCCATTATGTAAAGAACAAACGTATATTTTCTTAATTCACCTGCACATGAATTAGTAAATGAAGTGAACATGAATACAATTTATTGAAGGTTCTCAGCCCCTTTATATATCCAGGTGCATGGCTTTGTTTCTAAATCTCAAAAATATATTGTTAAGCAAATTGGCATCCTTCAAAAAAAAGGCTTATGTGTGTGGCTGTGGTTATATCATTTCCATTTCAAGTGTTTCAGGCATTTTGTAAAACATAGTGCTATTTACATAAAATAAGTCCACAATTACATTTAATTGTCCCATCTGCATTTTGCATTCCTAGTTGTACAAATAAAACCAATACTTTTATTAAAACAAACCGTTTATATTTTTTGTCACAGTGAGTGTACAAAAATGAAAAGTAAAATATGCACAAATCAAAGATTATAGTCACCAAGTGCATGATGTTAAAAAAGAAATATTTTTACCAATATTTTTTTTCACAGCATTAGGTCTTATTATACCATGAATCCAAATGACATACTGCACAGTTTAAAACACAATCACAGTTTAAGTCACACTACAAGGCACCATTGCTATATATTATAAGGCATAGATGGAACGTTAGTATAGAGTAAACTTTGGAAACATCTGAGGCTCATTGGGTGTAGGGGATCATCTTTCAACAATTTGATTTTGCTACATTAGAAAGATCAGAGTCATTAGTAAAATAGTTTCAATTTACATATACAAACGTACTAAAAATGTAGCTAACAGCCCAAAAATACACCCAAACAGAAGTACAAAATCTTGTTTTATAGAGTACATATTGGCACTAAATTGGGGGGGGTTGGAGATCCTGCAATCACCAGAGCCAAACAAGTCTGCCAGGTGAGTACCAGCCAGCAGAGATATTTGCCAAAACGACTGCAAAATTTTGTATTCTTTGGAAAACAACGTTTACTACACCAGCATCATTCCTAAAAAGATCCTCCTAATGAGGTCTGGGTGGCAAACTTTGATGTACAAGACTCACATATTACATAGCATTTCATGTGACCTGAGTGAAGAATGGGGCCAATAGTTAGAATGAGAAAATCTGACTTTAAAATGAAAATATAATGACCATACAGAGCAGTGCCCCTCTGTATCAGACATAAAAAGTGAAATCAGAGTTGATTTTCTACAATCTATTGAAATAAATTTATTAGGTAATAATTAATACTTCATACCTACCCCAAAAACAAAACCTTTTGTTAGTTCCTGCTAATAAGCACAGCTTGCAAATTTCAGGCATCAGAACTGGGAAAACTGGTTTATATAATATACTAGTTTATGAGCAATAATGCACCGGCATCTGCATGTTTTTTTTTTTTTTTTTTGGTATTGGTAAACTCAAACATAATAAAATGCCAACGACAAAGACCTTCATTAGAAATATCAAATTTATTGAGGCCACTGGATTCGTTCTTCAAGATGTTGGCTTGACTGAACAAATCCTCGTACCCAAGTCACTGTGGCAAGTGGGACAGCAAACCTGGTAGGAGAATTAAAAGGGAAATGCACTGCTTTTTTTCTTTTTTGAGCACAGCATACAAATGGCCAGTCAACAGCATTAGCCTGTATTCTTGCAGGTACTGCTCTTTTCCCAGATATTAGACAAGACACAAAGTAGATTTTAAAGCCTCACTACTTCCCACCACTCCATATCCCCCCTCCTTTTGTGTGATTGTAAGGGGCAGGGTCCTCTCCTCCTCCTGTGCCACTGTCTGTATCTGTCTGTCATTTGCAACCCTATTTAATGTACAGTGCTGTGTGATATGTTAGCGTTATATAAATCCTGTTAATTATTATTAATTTAAAAAGGGTACTAATTAGGCACAAATAACATTTCTATATATTCCTTATGACACAGCTGATCTTCAGTTTTTTTGTTAATTTAGATGACTTTAACCCCCAGGGTTGCAGGAAACCCATAAATCTTATACAACATTTGTGATAGACAAGCAAAGCATTACAATATCCCATGCTACTACTGATGTGCTTTCTTCTGTTGCAATACAACCAGCATTTTATAAACTAGAGCCTCTGATAAAAAAAAAATAATGCAGTGACCACAGAAGTAGCAGTGAGTATCTAAAGGAGCCCTACAAATGTACTTTTTTCTTGCAATGTTGTTCCCATTTCAAACAGGCTTTGATATTCATATTGTTCAAAGTGCAAGAAGGCGCCTCTTGTACTTGTCTGAAAAGATCACAAAATATTTTACATTTGCTATAGTGATATGTTTTACCTGCAGTAATTTGTGTAACGGCTTGAGAAACAGTTTATTCTGTACATTGGTCTACCTATTTGAAACCACTTTAGCTCATGAGAATGAAACAGAACCTCTGGCTAGCCCTTAATCTACATGTGGCATGGTTTATTTGTAATGCTTGCCTACAGCTTGCAATTGTTTAATACCAGTGACCACCAATGTTCTGCATTGCATTCAAATGTACAAAAACCATATCATGAGCATTACAAAAAAATCAACACTAAACACTTGTGTAAAATTCAGTCGGGGAAAAATGAAAGCTCCAGTTTACAAAAAATATAGGGTTGTGTGTAATTTAAGTATGGCTGTTGCAAGGAATGTGCTGGGAATAAAGATAGGAATTTGGGAGCAGCCATGGTATGCTATTGGAAAAGAGGTTGCAAGATTGTAGGGCTGACAGGGCAAGTGTTATAGGTACATACTATGCTACTGGCTGTTTAATCACCAAGCACTGAAATGTGAAAACATAAGAAATGAAGTTAAACATGCAGCCAATAAAAAACCTGATGGCAGATCTAGGTCTTCCCCACTTTATCTAAAACAAAATGAAATATTTTAGCCAGGTTTGCACTGGTGCAGATTTACTAACAGGATGTTCTATGTGACATTTCACAGCTTATGCTACAGTACAGCCAGCAAATGCTGCTCTCTCATCATTCACAACTGAGCAAGCACAGGTTTGGATTATCTCCATATTTTCCTTCACTAAATATTAAAAAAAAAAGAAGACATTATTGCACTTAAACTCCAGATAAGACGAACAGTGTACAATGCTGCAGACAATTCACAATTAAAGAAAATTGTTATTTGTGATATCCATATAGATGGGCTACCTAAAAAACTGCATTAAACACACACAATCAAATCAGGGTGTACACATTTATGTACATTAATATAGTCTACTAATATACAAATTTACAGATTTTTTTATACATAAAAAGTAGTTTTCATTTACAAAAGTACACAGATAAAATGTTAAGATTACTTTTCATGATCTGTATTGATAAAAAGAGAAGACCCATATTTCTGCTACAAGCTGTACATCTCCAGGACATCTCCATCTCTGTTCTCCAAAACTATTCCATTGTTGTCTTCTCCAGACTAATTGCCACACGTATCAGAATACTGTAGGGGAAAAAAGTAAGTTAGAAAAGACAGCATTACAAGGTACAGAGTCAATCTATACAAAGCAAATTGATATAATCAGGGGGTTTTGTTGCTCACAACCTTAAAAGTGATGGCCAACTTTTGTACATCGAGTGCAGCTCCAAAGAACTGCACATAATATTTATTTAGAGACTGTGGGCATTACACATGAAATGTTCTAACTACAAATAAGAGACAAAAAAAAAATACCTGGCACATTTTATCCAGCAAAAGATGGAGTGAGGGTGACATTCACAGCATGTTACCAGTATACCAAATTGATCACATAAGGCTTGTGTAGACTGTAGATTATGGTTCTGAATGTAACCTTCAGAAAGGAGGCCGGAAATAACACATTCCTTTGTAAGGATCTCCAGTAAAACCATCCAAACTGGAAAATGGGAATGCTGACTTCTTTGATCCCAATAAAACCAAACTATTTGACTAAATGTTGTTAATCTAATAGATATTTTTCATTCAGAGCACCTGAATATACTAACTCTACAGAAGGGTCCTCAACTCCCAATCCTCATAAATGTTCAGTATATTTCTAATACACAGCAAAAAATGAAGTCACTAAATGACTCTATATATACAAAACTCTGGCCTATATGTGGCCCTCCAGTTCGGGACCCCTGCTCTAGAGGTAGAATCTAAGAGCTATATGCCTCATCCCAGTGACCCCCCTATAGTGGTAGCTAAAACAAATACAGCCAAAGAGGTCTTGTTCAGTTCTGAGGGTCAACCACTAACCATGAACCAAGCTCTTAAAAGGCAGAAGTACATAGAGTATTACATATTTAATGTATCATCTTTGGGGCGAATTATAAAATAAACAACATGGGAAAAAGTGAGAAGTTGCTCATGCTGACAAATATTTTCTAAAAAAATTAGTCATAAGCAACCAATTGGTAACCAAGTGCAACTTTTTAGATTTCTCTTGTTTTCATTCCTACTTTTCTCATAGAACGGTCTGTCTTTGGCTAATATACAGCATGTATTTTAGATCACTTTGGCTTATAAACAGCATGCTGACATTTTTGTTGATCTACAATCAGCATCATTTACATAATGTTCCTCTGTTGTAGGATATTCAGAAGGCCTAGGGAGGAAACGCATACAGCAATGTATTACATTACAATGAAGCAATGTCCATTTTTATTACTATAGGGAGAGTGTTATACTCAAACTATTGACTTTATTTGCCTTATGTGCAACAACTAAGACTAGCAGAAAGCAGCTTGACATGATGGGAATAAACTCCTTTATTAGATTGCAGACCTGGTTACCCTGCTGTGTTAGTAACATGCTGTAAACTCTGATGGTTCTTGGTAGATAAGTGTGAAATGGCCAAACTACCAGGGGCCTGTGGGACCAGTTGGGTTAAACAGAGCAGAAAGAAAGCATGTCAATTCATTTCACAGATGGAAGGACTCCAACATTCTGCTGACACAATATAAAGTACAACAACAGCAAGGATAGCTGTAGCGGTCCAAGGATGACTTAATTTAAATAAGTAAGAAATATGGGGAGAGAGAGACGTGTGCATAAAACTAACTGCAGATTGTTCTTTTAAAGTGAATCCATCACACTTGACATCTAGCTACATTGCTATGGAGGATAGAAAGGAGCCAGAAATTGCTTTTACTTTGCCAAAGTTTCTTTTTAAGTTGTGAACTTATTGAACAAAGGTTTAGACCCGTCAGGGTTGTTTTTAATTCCGTGATCAGCAGTGGACATGAAGCAGTTGTGGTGTCTTTGATTTAAAGAACGCAGTTCTATATGCAGACCTTTTCAAGAATTACTCATAACCATTGATAGCCTTCATTCATTATTTCCCTATACCATTATTCGTGACACTGGCTGACTTAGAAATGTGTCACTAAATGTAGTCAGCAAACCTACTTTGATTAGGACATTTGGGACCAACTCCCTCTTGATGTGCAAGCTAATGCAGTAAAAGACCTAAACGAAGCAGGTATTTGCATAATAAAGCTATAAAAGTTTAAGGGCCCCTAAAAGGAAATAACTATAATAAAGACACCTAAATTTGAATTTACACCACTGTTGTGGTAATGTACAATACACAGATTGCTAATAAACATTACACACAATACAGTGCCATTCATTTCGGATGGCAACCCTATACCTTTCCTAAACAAACCTCTATTGTAATGTAATGCACTACCATGCTGGAATTTGTGCCAGTCCTGTTCTGCGCTTTTGTTGTTCTGGCATCCAATTCTATTAATGGTTAACAATACTCTATAATGTGAGGATGTCAATGAACGGTAAACGATCCCTGTAGCAATGTATTAAGGGCCATGTAGACTACCATGGTGCATTCATAAACTCACATTAGCATGCATTGTGTTAAGGCAGCATGTTTTGAATGGGCTACTTAATTCTTAAAATACACCAGAAATAGAGCACACATCATTTCTGGCAGCACAATGCTGCAACAAGTATGCATCGGCAAGGTGCATAGTGAAGCAATTTAGAATGAATGGCACCACATCACACCAGGTTGTGTTTTCTGGCGACCCTTGTTGAATGGGTCGTAAATTAAAAGGGGTATATGTTAAGTTAGTGTTAGCCTTTCTTTCTCTCAAACTGTGTAGACAGTGTACAAACTGGATTTAATGCCAAAAATCGGGATTCATTTTTAAATATTTCCATGAGAAGATTCCGGACATTTCCCAATGGCCATTTTAAATAACCTGTACAAAATGTTCTACACAGGTTATATATGACACAGAAACTGTATAGTTTTTAACATACCTTCATACTTCAAGTGTCCACTGAGCTTTGATTCTGGGGGGAAAAAAAAGAAAAATTTCTACTACTTGACAAGTACAAGGATCAATGCAGATAGTGTCTTTAATCCACAAGCATCCCCTACTCCCAGAATTTGTGGAAACTGGCTCCCAGTAAAAATGTTCATTTCCAAAGTTAGTGAGGCTAAGATTGTCTTGGGGCAAGTATAATAGAACGGAAAAGAGAAAAAATAAGCGTCAGGAACAGCATACTATGCTGAAGTGTCTGCCACCGGTTTATTAACGGGGCGCATTGTGTGCTACAGCCAAAATAAGGGCTAACAGTGGTGCTGTTTATTAGTGACAGGCCTGCAGGAAATCACATTATATAATGTAGTATTAGGGTTTATAATTTGCTCTGACAATATGGAAGAGGTCAGAGAAATAGTTACCATCTCTAAATATTGTGGAAAGTGGCTTACCTCTGTTTCTGTGCCACTTCTCTGCCGAGTATCTACACTGACTGGTGTGGCAGGAAAGTCACCCTTGGATGGTTCAGTCCCAGACATTAAACGCTTCCGCTCTTTGGACTTTGGCTCCACTTTAGTGACTCTGAATCTAAAAGTCAATAGAAAGTGCACATACTATTAAAATGGAATGGATTTCTCTAAGAATGTTTCCTTATTATTTACAAACCAAACTGAAAGATGAATTATTTGATTTACAAATGATTTGCAGTACATTATCGACCACATTTCATAAATTAATAGATATATATAATACATGAAAAAGTGCAAGTACGCCCTCTAGGGGTAATTTGAAAGTCAAACAATGCAAACAATCGGTGAAATAGCAAAAAATAAATAAAGTTCATTTACTTTTGCATTTTGCCCTCATTACTTCCTGTCTACCAACATGCTAACAAAGGTTTTTAAGACCTGCCCAATTTCATTACAGGCCATATTTTAGGCCCAGTGATCCAGTGATTTTGTCTCTGCTTCCCAATGCAAATACAGACCAGGTATGGCTAGCGAAAAAGATTAGAGGGTACTATACATAAAAAAAACATCACAATACCCTACCTCGTACTATTCCTAGGCTCCCTCAGCCCTGGTGCAAGCATTTGGCTGCCTCTTGGGAGGAATTCTACTCATGTGAAATTGCTTTGAATGGCTGGGGGTCACTTTGGAGCATTGGGACAGTTACATTTAGACTGCCCCAGGTAACAGCCACAAATGATGCTGAGTGTCTATGATCTGAAACCCAATGAATAAAAGGGGTGGGCCAGGGCCAGGTTGGGAATGAAGGAGCTACATGACGCTGGACCTACTCCAGCCAGGAAATGAAAGCTCTGTTTGGGTAAAGGTTTCCCTTTAAGTTACATATAATACTGGGATGTGGCAACCCTTCAAATAAAATTTAGCTGCAGAGTCCCCTCTCTTTGCAGCAACCTTTTGAAAGCTTTATCTGACTTACTGCAGCATATAATGCACACAAGGGAAGCTCAATATGTGCAGTGAAATCCGTGCAAAGTTTTAGTACAGAACAGATGCCAAAACTGTCCAAAACTAGACTTGAGAAATATAAAGGGGCATAGTTTTCATTAACTGACAAAACCCTCTGCAAGAAGAGCACCAATGTACATGGATGTTATGCACAAATACATACACTGGTAAACAAAAATAAAATAAATTATTGTCTGAAATAAGGCTTTAAATCCACCATCCCTAAGGGTCCCTAAACTAAAATACATAACTTTTAAATCCCACTTAAGTCTCTAATTCCCCTATCCCTTGAATGTTTCAATATTCAGCAACAACATGTATAAAACACTCTACTTAATACTTGTTTTCTACTCAGAAAAATGACCTTCACCAAATGAGCTCTGTTAGGATCTTTCATAAAATCCTGCCCGGTTGGCGCAGTTTGGCGAACATGCTATTATTGTCTGTAGGAGTATGTGCAATATGACTATGTCAAAAATCTATGCTTTTTTTGTACTTGATAGCAAGGTAGCAAGGATAACACTGGTCATTGGAATTTTTTGTAAGGGTAAAATCAACAGGGATACAGATTAATTTTTACTCAAGTTAAAACCCTTAAAACTACTTCATCAAAAACATTCATAGTTATAGTGATCATTTTCCTGTCCCGATCCAGCAACTTTTCAAGCACTGTCCTTACAGCTCTGGTAATACTGCAGCATACAAAAAAGTTCAAATCTGTCTAAACTCATTCATCAAATAACAAACATTGGCCAGTGTGCAGAATAAGACAACATTACCTTCCCACAGACAGAACAGTGACAGAATTCCGAGTCTTTCTTGGCTCTTTAGCTTTCTGTGGTGTCTTAAATGGGTTCCAACGCTTCTGGGCGCATCTGTTGCACACATTTCTGTCTGCCACACCTCCAATAGTGTGCAGATGGCACGAGTGTTTAGTAGGTGTTGACAGAGGTGAATTCGGGCTTGTAGGACTTATTGGTGTATTTGGTGTTGTAGGGCTGCAAAAATAAATAAATAAAATCAAACTATAACCTGAATTCTTAAATAAATCAAAGATTTCATGTTGTCCTATTTGGACATCAGATAATATTGAGTTGCTAATGTTTCATTTATTGTTGTTTTAAGAAGGGATTTGTTTTTTAAAATTAGGAATGTGACAGGTTGGCACATTCTGTGACAGGTTGGAATTAAAGAACAATGCCTAAACCTGAATTTAAAATAAGCTGTATAGTAACAGAGCGTATCAATATCAATGTGAAACAGACATTTCAATTAACTACATACTTACTGCAACGCTTTATCATTTTGTAACATGGCAATATATCATAGGCTACGTACACATTTGCAATGGTTCTTGTCCAATAATAGGCTCACGTCTGGTATCGAACGAGAACTTGGCGTGTGTACAGCTCTGTCAATCATTATGTGAACGACCGTCCTGGCGGATCCATGGACGATAAACAATTTTAATGGAAGTGAAGGGGGAGAGCGCGGGTCAGGGTGCCGCTCCGTCGTTCTCCCCCTCCCCCTCCCCTCTCCATAGAGCAGAACGGCGCTGTATGTACAGCGCTCGTTCATGCATCGTGCAGTAGTTTTAGTTTGTCATTGGAAAAGTTTGTGAAAAACGACAATTACTGCACGTGTGTACGCAGCCTTAGGCTAGGTCAGGCATGTGCAAACTAAGGCCCAATAGGGATGTTTTTCCGTGCCTTTGGGTGTTCCGCGGCTCTGGCCAATGCCACCCTGAGCAGGGTCAGGAGAAGGACCCCGCTGGTCAGGGCGCACTGGCCAGAGCCGCGGAACACATCCCCCGGATCTGAGCCTGCGATGGGAGACTGGGCGGGCTGTGTCCCTGCACACAATACGTCCACTCTCCCATCGCAGGCTCAGATTTGCGATGGGAGAGTGGGCGAGGTTATGCCATCATGACTTCACGTTCAGTGGCGTCATGATGGCATAACCCCACCCACTCTCCGATTGGCCCGGCCTACTAATTTTTTTTCAGGTTGTGGTCAGAGTCAAAAAGTTTGCCCACCCCTTGACTAGATACACACGTGCAATGGTTCTCGTCCGATAATCAGCTCAGGGCTGATTCAGTTAATAATAATTCAGTTTACTTTATCTCTATAAAACGTGAAAAACAATTTACTTTTAATTTGAGTAAATCAGCCAAAAACAACTGAGAATGTCCACTGAGAAAAAGTAAAAATGCACTATAATTATCCAATCATGTGAAAAAGTCTTGTGTTTTCCACCCAAATATGATTGGATATTTGAACTCTTTTTTTGGGTGAACATTTTTTAGTAATATATTTAGTAAATACACCACTAAACTCAGTACTCTCCATTTAAGTGTTAGGTTTTCATGTATATATAAAAACTTCCTCTAGGGGGCAATCCTAACCAGGAAGTAAAATTATACTATACTGCACAAATAATGCAATTGTGTAATTTTATAATTAGTGCTGCTGTCACTTCTCAGGCAATAAATTCATTTTCTTTGGGTGTTTGTTTTATATTGGACTCAAAGTATATCTAAAGCACATTTTTGGTTCAATTTTGGATAGTATTGTTAACTGTTAAACCCGTTTGGTTGCTTTACTGCTTTTGTCCCGTTGAGATCTGTTTCCCTTTCTTTTCTGTAGACACAATTAAAAGTGTGAACCAACTTCTTTTTCACACAGTTGTCCCTGAAACAAGTGTTCCCTCTTTTCTTGCTTTGCTGACTAAATTTTGGATCCAGTCATTTTTAGTTCTGATGACAGTAGTCACAACCACATCATGTAAAAACATGTCCCTAGGTATACCCCTTTTTTTTTTTTATTCAAAATTTTAATTTGTTTTGGCTTTAGATGCATTTTAAACATCTGCCCACTTCTCTGACATATAGGAGGATCCAAAATCCCAAAATCTAGATGGCTAGCAAATATACTTTCTATTTTATTTAAATTGTAGACAGTATGCGGTCTACAATTTAAACATTTTACTATTTTTGGATTCCACTTGTTAATGGTGGGTATGCTCTACATTTGTTTTATCCCCTAGAACAGAAAAGTTCTTCTGTAATGTTGCTACATAACAAACTTAATATAAATTATTTTTTTTGTTTTACGCAACAATTATTTCCTTATATATGTCTTCAGTAACCACCGTCTTTAAGGTTTGCCAGGAAACTTGGGAGTGCTGATATCCTGGGTCCCCAAAGTTCCCACCACTTCCTTCTCCTGACTGCATCATCACCGCTGTATCCTGTTATTATGTGAAAGTCAGCAAATGGAATCAGTGAGAGCTTCGGAGGACCCAGAATATCCACACTCCCAGAACATTCCCAAGGGACTGCTGGCACAGATTTCTCAGAAACCTGTGTTCTACAGTGCAGATGGTTTGAAAAAGCATTTACATTCCTCTTGATATGCTGGTAAACTTTGTGACATGGTAACTTGAACAGAGAGAGCTCATTCCAGCACAATGGTTTGCTGGAAGCAGATATGCTAAAAATGCACCTATATCCAAAAAGCTTTTCTGGAG
Organism: Pyxicephalus adspersus; assembly: GCF_032062135.1. Taxonomy (NCBI): domain Eukaryota; kingdom Metazoa; phylum Chordata; class Amphibia; order Anura; family Pyxicephalidae; genus Pyxicephalus; species Pyxicephalus adspersus. The sequence goes on along the minus strand of NC_092860.1, from coordinate 127,636,588 downwards.
ATTCAATTTTCTTCTTCTTAACGCTTGGAAAAAAAGCTTACCAAAACATCCAATGAACAGCAAGGAGAAAGAAAAAACAGAAGTTAGGATCTAATGATTTATTGATATATGTCAACCCTCACAATTTGTTTAAAGTATACAAAAAATTGGACCGGTTGTTATCCTATTAGTTTATGTTATTGCCTAAAAGACTCTAAGAAATGGGTAGTTGTGACAACACAGAGGTAGGCAGGGTAACATACAAAATATAAACTTAAAAGGCCTAAAAAATGCAAATTTAGTAACAATGAATGGCTGTGCTTGCAGTTCATCCTAACCACACATGGGAGATTCACCCAATCCGGCTAACACAAGCTCCTATCTGACAAGCCCAAACCACCAAAGACATGTTTATGTTGATAAGCATTAATTTGGTGGTTAAAGGATTGGCAGCAACCCACAAACCAGGTACATTTTGGAGAGGTCCCAGCCTTGCCTACCAATACAACTTTAATTGTATGCTCCGATCTGGTTGCTGATATACTAGAAAACACTAGAAATAAATGACTGATAAAATAATGTAACATTATATTATAATATGAAAAATATACAAAGCTGCACATATAAAGCCCTCAATTGTGACATGACTTTCTGATTCTTAAACATAAATCAATAAAAGTCATACTAAGAGTGAATGTGAACCACTACAACACAAAGGTATATATCAAGACCTCTACTGCTCTACATACCCAACCTCATCACATATGTGTATAGTTTTATATTACCTTTTACATTTTTTAATGGTTTTCGCCCTTCTAAAAACAATAAAATTTAACAATATCATTAGGAATTACCCATATGAAAAAAAAAAGATAGAGAAAAAAAACAAAGAAAGGTTTATGTTTTTGAATTAATATTAGAAAAGCCTAACAAATGTATGCAGCAATGCACATTTTACATTAAACAACCTTTGATCAGGCAGGCTATTATAGCAGAAAGGGACAGGCAATGTCCCCTCTGCAATAATCCTTCAGTTGCCTGCCTAATCATTCCATGAACTGCCAGGATACCCAGCAATCCCGGCTTCCCCTGCACTTGCCTTGATTGAGTGAAACCCTGCACTCCGAAACCCTGCACATGATCCCAATCTGGCCAATCTGGATGGCCAAAAAATTGCAAGAGGAAGCGAAGAAGGAAGAAGATGTCTGCACCCTGTGTGGGAACAGGGGAGTATAGTGGGGTTTAGTTTTGATAAAAGAAGCGTATAGGATGATTTCATCGTAACTTCATACTTACGTATCTGGGTCCAACACGCTATTATCTGCTACCACAGAGTTATCTGCTACCATAGCTTTTAGGACATCTGCATTAGCTGAAAAGAGAAAAAAACATGAGAAAGGTAAAAACAAATGGCCAGATTCTGAACAATATCTCTATGAGGAAATAGGAGAAGGAGGCTGTGATTTAGCATTTATTAAATGAAACTTTATTCCCATTTATAAAAAGACGAAATGTTCTGCCCAAGGCCATCTCGGCAACAGAACATTGTATCCATTTGTAGCTTAAAAAGAAAAATGTAACAATTTACAGCTTGCCAAAAGTTTTGGTTGCATTATTTCTATTTGTTTGCCACCAGCAACTGGATTCCTTTCCTTGGCCGACACTGTTCATTCATTGTACTGTCTCTAAAGATGTGTAGAGTTATCACCCTAGGATAGGAAGTCTTCCGGGCCTATAGAACATCTCCCCCTATGCTCATCACATACAATTGGACAGGGTGAATTACAATGCTCGAAAAACTCACAAATTTTCCTATATTATAACGCTTTCAAAATTATGTTTAACAGAACAAAATGAAGCAAAATCTAAAAGTCCATGGGCAAGACCAAGTTGGTCTTAAGTATGTTCTCTTGTTTTTCAGCAAAGTCAAGTTTTTATATGAATATAATTTACTACCTTTGCAGAACCAATTGGGTGTGTTTACAATGTACATCTTTTTTTATTATGGTTTATTTATTAAAAAAAATAAAGAAAATGCCACTGTAACCCCAAACAAAATGTTAAGTTAGGCTTTCACCTGTTTTGTCTTTTACTAAATGTCCATTTGGAAGTACAATCTGACAAACTTAACTCTGTCCATAGGTCGACAATCCTGCTGTGCAATTTTATTACAAAACAAACAGCCAGCTCATGCTCATAAAAGAAACAAAATAATAACACATCTACAGGCTGGATCAACAGGTAATAAACTAAGATACTAGGTACTTAGAATAACAAACAGCGTAATGTATCAAACACATCTTTTTTTTTATTCTCTCTAGTTCTATTTAAAAATATGTTAATTTAACAGACTATAAACTTACTTTTATTTGTACCAGAAATTATCTGTCATTTATGATTAGATTAGGGAAATAAACACACACACATCTATATATATTCTACATTAGCTACTAGAATACTACTTGAAAGAGGCTACACAAGTCCATTTCTGAACTATATGTTGTATAAAAAAAAAGGGGGGGACACGTACCTTCATTTTTCATTATGTAGCTTACAATTTGACCAACGGTGTCATTAGTCGTGTCTCCAGCTTCATCTTGCATTTCTAATGAAGAGAAAGCAAATTCATATTGTAAAGTAGACACAGTAATACAACCCAGCTAAGCCCATCAGTATTTACCTAGAGGGGAAGCTTGCTTGTAAAGAACTGTGCTTTGGGAAGGATTCCAGTAATCTTTAACATATTTATGAACTTTCAAATAACCTTAGTGACAGACCATTTATAAACATTTAATTATTTTTTAATACTTTATCTCTGGTTTTACAGACATAATTGGAGAGGTGATGTGATCACTGCTTGTGTTGATCACAAAAAATGACCTGCACCTAAACCTTCTGATGGCTTTATTTCTATAAACCATTTAGATTAGGGAGAAATCTCTGGCAGCTTTCACCAAAAAGGATTTTTTATGGTCAACAAGCAGCAAAGCACATGTGGTTTAATGAAAACATTAATGCATATACCTCAAAGGGCTTAATGCAAAGAACTGTACAAGATTCAGCTTGACTGCATGTGCAGAAGTACAACTATTCACCCCTTAAACTGACCTGAAAAGTTTAGACTTCTTATAGCAGAACTTCAAATAATCAGCTTAACGTGTGCAGACTGATATAACAGCAAAAGGCTTGTTGTAATTCTTTCATAGGATACATTGTTGTCATTCTTTTATAATATAAATCAAATAGGACTGACTGGTTAGACGACACAGTCAGTAGCATTGATCTCTGCAGGATAAATTGTAGTTCATGAGAATACAACGTGGTCTAGGACCTGACTGGAGAGAGGGAGAAATCAGTGGCACACCGATTAGGCCATTGATGTGCTCTCCACTCCACTATAAGCACATTCAAAGGATTACACTAAGGCTATGTACAAACATGGGATGATTCGCAGCCCATACCCCATATCTTTCTTGAAGTATTTTAAGTAATTGTATCTCTAATTTTTGGTAATAGGTGTTATGCCTGTCCCTTAAAGAAGCTGCTAATGGGCTGCTGTAAGCTTCACCACTAGATGACATTTGTAGCATGCCTGCTGATGCAACTTGTTTAATATTTTTATTGCTACTATAATTTTTACAATGTGGCAGTTCTAAGATGTAGGGGCAGCAGTAAAATAGTATTCAGTCACCTGATTACGTCAAACATGTGATTCCAGTCCAAACACATCAGCCACATGTGTCCAAGGCTTATCTTAATCCCATGCCAGTCCTGGACATACACTACAGCCTTTAGGATGGCCGCAAAGGGAAGAAATACTTATGTTTATCCTCTCTGTGAGGCATGAATCCAGGGTCCTCCAGCTCTTACCAAAGAATTGCTGTGGCCTAAGAGCAAAAGATCAGATACAGTTTGTACTTGATCTGCTAAACTAGGATGCAAATAAGGTATAATACGAAGGCAAAGTACACACGTGCAATGGTTCTTGTCCAATAATCAGCTCAGGGCTGATATCAGATGAGAATCTAGCGTGTGTATAGGGCTCATCATCCATCGACCGGCCTGGCGGATCCACGGACGATCGACGCCGAACAATCGTAATGGAAGTGAAGAGAAGTGCAGCGGGGTGCCGCTCTGTCGTTCCTCCCTCTCCATAGAGCAGAACAGTGCTGTATGTACAGTGCTCGTTCATAGATCGTGCAGTCGTTAGTCGTTGGAAAGGATCGTGAAAGACACGTGTATGCATGTGTGTACATATAGCCTTAGGCTGGTTCTGTTTAAAATAATTAGTATATCTTTAAAAACTTTATAACTCAATTTATTTATATTTTTATACCTGCCTACAGTTCCAATTTAATGTGTTGCAGTGTGCTTTGTACCCTCCAGAATTAAACAGAGACTAATCTGACTCAATTAAAATATATTTTTTTTAACAGGTTTCAAGCTGCAGTTTTTTTTATTCTTAGTTGTAAATGAGCTCAACCAACTAAGCAACTAGGACCAATACAATTAACTTTGGTGTGTTAAGGCAATAAGGAAAAAACTACCAAAAAATCTCAATGGTAAATAAAACATGTACATGTGTTGCTGTGCAATTGATATTAAAAGCAGACAGACAAACACTTCAAGTAAAGAGCAGCAATTGTGTACTCTGTAAAGGATTGATTGCATTAAAAAAAAGAAAACAGATTCCTTTCAAGTCTTAACCTGCAAGCAGGCCGAACAAGACATAGAAATGTATGCATTTATTAGCAAATTAAACCAGAAGATGAATGTATGATAGGCCAGGGGACTGTTATGCAGAGAAGAGTGGCTCACCTATCTTTTCTACCGAGACTTTTTCATCTTCCACAGGTTCTGCTGTAGTACAGCGATATCCTTTCTTCTTGAGAATGTGACAGATAAGAACTCCCAACAGACCCATGATGAAGAAAATGGGGACCAAGATAAAGGCGACATATTCCGGATGGCCACCCTCACTGCTGCTAGTCCCAGTGTCACTTGTGCTTGGAGCCACCACTGGGTCTAAAGATGGGGAGAGGCCTGAAAAACAGATTAGAGCAATTAGGTATATAGAAATAAAATAACAATAACATCTGCAAATAAGAAAACCTAGATGGTTGTTAAAAACGTGCCTAATATTATAACTGCAATAAATGCAACAAACACGATCATATATCCATGGAGTAATGGATGAATTAATGAATGATTGAGAATGCATGTGACTAATTGAAGAAAACAGTTTGAAAAAAATCACTCTAACCCAATTATTTATATCTTTTCTAGGGGTAACATGACAAATGTGTTCATTTTTTAAACATCAAAAAGTAATGCTTAATCCCTTCACATTGTGACATACCAAAGGCGTGCAGGTATTCACAGGACACTTGCTTTTCAGTTACCAGTAATCACTTCTAAGTTTTTAATGACTTGTAAGGGTATCATCAAATTTGTCCATGGCTGTATGTAATTTTTTTTAAAATTAATGTGTCATCCTATATTTAGTAACTTTACCAAAATGTAGCTGTAATATCTGAACTGTATATATTTACAGGACAAAAAGAAAACATTTTTAACTTTGAGTTCCCTGGAAACTTTAAAACTTTTAACTTTAAAAAGTGCTGTGTGATTTAAACAAATGAAAAGAAGACATGGTCATACGCAAATAAATCTCCATCTTTGGGTAGACTTACAACCAGTCATTGACACTAAAATAAAGTGCCTAGAGCTTGAATTTGTCTTGAGGAGGAGCCTGTGCAGTGGAACTGGGTGATGTTTAGTGAAAATTGTGTCTTTGTGTAGAGCAGTCAAGGTTTTGAATCATATAAAAATTTTGCAGCTGGTCTTTAGGAGATGCTCATCTGTCCGACGACTCCGTGCTGCGTGGGGGCTTGCTATAGGTGAAGACTGCGGCAATAGATTGGGGGACTGGTGTCTGGAGAATACTGGTACTGACCAGGGCCTTACATAGTCATTTAGTGATCCAGCATTGCACAGGGTACAACTGTACCACACTAGATTTTTATAATAAACTGCCAATTATAATAAACTGTGGTCTTGGGTAAAGAATATCTTTAGTGTCTGTACAAGGCTTTAATCTACAAACCAATATGTGCAATAATTGTGTAAACGTGGTACAACAATGGTATGTGAGGTTGAGGTCACATTAAATGCTCACTAGATATCCACAATGGTTTCTTCTTAACAAGAACAAACAGCACAACACAGAAGTATACCTGACAAACAGTTTAAGAGTCTGGATTTAAACTGAATGCACAACATTTTGGCAAGCGCTGCTTGTGGGTAAGCCTTTTTCATGTAACATTATGTCACTTTCAGTTTTCTTGTACAAAAGCTTGTAATGATACATTTATAAGAAGCTAGCAATAATGGTTGTTCCTTGTCTGATGAAAACAAAAGACTCTTACTTGCAACATTTATATTATGGGGAAAAATAAGTCCAAGTGATTTTGCCCTGGACTAATTGGGAACAATGTGGCATTTGTTATCAACGCAAAAAAGTTATGTGATATATAGAAGTTATTGCATGCTCTACTTTCTATGAAAATTGCAACATAGGTGCACTTTAATTGAACCTTGAAAATTAGCTTATTGTTTCTTGACATCAAAAAAATGTATTTGGCTAACTTCTGACCTCACGTTTTCTTAGAGGACCATCTGGACCCCAAAACAAGGCACACCTATACCTATTATTTCTTTTTATGATATGGATCATATCCTGGTCCTGGTGTGAAGGCTTTTTCAAATCTTAATTAGCTCTTATGAAATTAGTAATAACACCTTTGAATTTCATATCTTCCGGGCAAATGTTAGAAACATGCAAGTCAACAATGAACAAGAGGTAACATAATTTAACTATGTGCTGAAAGTTACTTCTTCTGCTGTACATGTATAAACAAGAAACCACTTCAGCTATGTTGAAACATTACTACTGTATTACATAACAAACTAAAACAAGGTCGTAAAGACTGGGGACATATAAAATTAGAGGGAGCCATACACCTTGTGCAAGGATCCCGTGAGCAAGGCATAGGTGGCATAATGTGACAATCCAGCCATGCTCCTACAAACAACCAGATTGTACCTATTACTAGGAGATTAAATCAGATGATACCGATAAATATCAATTTCTCCTGTTTTCCTCGCCATACATATATATATTATAATATTAAAATTTCAATACCAAATTCCATTCATATAAAGGATGCTTACTAAAAATGTATTTAAATCTTTTTTGTGTTGGTGGTGGTGGTTGTAAGAAAATTAACAAGTAAGCACCATAGGACTAAGTTTTTTTTAAAATAAAAAAAATATCTAAGCTTTGACTTCCAGTTGGTATTTACCCCAGACAAAGCTGACTCTCTGCATAGTAATCCCAAATGTTTTGGTTCTTTTTTTGTTTTTTCTTTTTTTATTCAGGCGACACAGATCCCTTTGAAAACTACTAACACACACATTCACCCATTGGAAGTGGATGGTCATAAGCCCTTAGTGCTGCATTGGAATGGAATATATATTTTAATCTGGAATTTCTTTCTACAAAATCCATTATTGTTCCTATTGTGTACTGACTTAGGCGGAAAAATGTAATAAATCACCCTAATTCTAGAACAGCACAATACATATGCATGCATGGGAAAATGTGCAATTGTATGCAGTAGTGATTTTACAGAAAGTAACTTCCTGTAATACATTATTCACAGAATATAAAGTGCACAAACTTATCATCCAGATAAAATTCCCTCTTAGGTCAGTAAACCTTCAGAAAACGTGCCAGATAATGTAATAGGAAGAGGGCTTCCAGTGCTACATATTGCTCATATGACAAAGACTCTTTCCTTTCTATTTATCACGCTGTGGCATACATCCTGTATAGAGTAAAATTATCACCTGAAAGTACAACTCTTTTTCCCTACACCCTCATATTGGTACATTTTAAAAAAATTCAGATATTCTATTCTAATTTTATTTAAATTTGATATAGATATAGATGGTTAGACCAGGGTTCCTCCAGACATTGCTAGGGGTTTCTTCAGCAATGAGCAATTTGCACCTCTCAGGTCAGTTTAAGTGAAAAATCTTTTTGGTTATGTGTAAGAGTGACATTGTTACTGATGGCCAGCAATGTCAGAGGCATTCTTCCTACTTGACTACTATATTAACGTACTGTGAGCTGTGGATAAAGTAATTATATAATTGGTTCCCTGAGGACATGAAAGTTACTCTATGTTAAAAAAAAAATCAAGCAAAGCGATGTTAGGCAGTCAGGTTTTTATTTGTCTCATTTCCCATCCATCTGTCACTGGGGTAGGTACATGGTGTAACCCCTACAAAGAGGACACACTTTGAGTAACCCATGGTGTAACCCCTACAAAGAGGACAATCAACTTTTTGCAGCAGAGTCAAGATCGATCAGGTTAAAAAATAAAGGAACATCCTAATTAGAAAAAAAAAATGCAACAAAAACCTGAAAAAAAGGCATGAAAATTTTCCCCCCAATGAAAATAAAAATGTAATGCAGTTGTTTTCTTTCCTATAATTTCCTGCACAGAAGCAGTAGCAACTAATCATGTCAGCCAATGCAATTTTCCATATTTTATAGAAAGATATTGCAAGTTGGATGTTTGGACCATCACTTGATAGCAATCAGCACTTTTGGTTTTGATGGTGGTCCTTAACCTCTGAGCAATGAAGAAACCCGTCCGGCTTCACTGAACTTCCTCAGTCTGCTCGGCTAGATTCCAAGTTTACAGAGGTTTATAAATGTGAAATAACAGAAGCCAAGTGAGTACTGGAGAGAGAAAATTATGTTATTTGAGCATGATTTTACAAGTTTAACAATAAAATTGATGTGAATTTTCAGTTTTGGGTTTATTTTTCATAAGGGTAAAAGACATCTAGCCCCAGTGTGCCAGCAGAAGGTCACAGTAAACTAAAAACAGTCAAACGTTAAAAACCTCTGAATAATAAATATTTTTCTATCCAGCCCGCATTGGATATCTGATCTTCTCACTTGCCTGATTCACGTGGCTTTGTCAAATAGTTCAGTTAGCTCTTCTTTTTTGAGCAGTTTCTTTATAGTATATGTATAGCCATAGCTTTTTATATTTATTTTTGGATTATCTAGGGTAGGGGGAAGGTGGAGGATTCCGCAGTCTGTGTACTATTGGGGAAATGTCCCTTTACTTCTTATCCCAGTGATGCAACATGTCTATTGATCAGAGGACCTTAAGGCTAGGCTTGAAGTTATGTTTGCTTTAAAACATTGCTTCTCAAATAAGGTTCTTCTAGAACAGTGGTCGCCAAGCAGTGCTCCACTGAAATATTTGGAAATTATTTGCAATTTTTATGTTTTACTAATAAAACAAAAAAAATATTCTAATAAATTCTTATATTCTGAATGACAATTTTCGCCATTATGTTGCATTAAATTCACAAACCGTACTAGAGACAGAAAAACAAGGGAGGCGCAGCGTGACATCAGTGTAATGTTAAGTTGTACGAGGCAACCGTTGCTGAGCCGTACGCTTCAGTATTGTTTCCACCATTACAACAGTCACCTCGCCCTGCAAATTCCGATTCTTATCCGAAAATGTTTTATTTGTTTATTTCTCAGACGCTCTTTTAGGCAAGTATGACTTTAACTGTGTATTTTCTTTACTGGGTATATTTCATGGCATCAAATAGTTTGACATTGATAACTATCATTTCTTGTTTGGTCTTAGATTTCGAATAAAATAAATCCATGAGTGAGAAAAAGCAATTTAATATTTTGCATTTCTTTGGTAATAGGAAAGATAATGCAGCTAATGATAATAGTAACAATAGTAATACTTCACCTAACCGTGAGCTGATCAATTAATCAGAGCCTGCACAGTCCTTGCACCATTAGGAAGATTATTATTTTACACATGTATTTATCTTTTTTCAAAAATTCATATTGTTGGTCTGTGGGATTTAAAATTATGAATTTATTGGTCCATAGGTTCCGAAAGGTTGGCGACTGCTGATCTAGTGGTTGCTAGTGGTTCTTCATCAGTGCCCCTCAGGTCAGTTAAAATGACACCAATGATTTTTGGCTTTCTGTAAGGTTGACTTTCCCAATGGCCAGCAACAGGAAGTTTTTCTTGCCACATAAAAGATCACTGAAGACCAGACAGTTTTTCCAGGGTTCCCTCATGTTAAAAAAGGTAAAGAAACAAAACTTTAAAGTAACCATATTAGGTCATGTTTACATGTCATATTTATATTATCTGCACTAAAGGTTATTATCAGTTCCCAGCAGAAATGTGAATATTTACAGTCCCTGCATGTAGAGTGGAGGGTGTAACTAGAAGAATAAACTCCATATAGACAGCGTATTAATGAATGAGTTGTTGTGCCTCTTACATGGAGATACATAGCTGCATAGCCGTAGTGTGTAATTGGGCCATGACAGTATTTTTTTTATATATACAGTATATATCTATATGTTACTGCAGCATTAAATGGCATCTAGCCTGAGCGGTGTTAAGTTATGACAGAGCATGAGTACAATATTGATCTGTGCAATGGGCTCTGCTTATAAATGAATTCATGCTCTATGTATACCGTTTGCTGAAATAAATGTGACTCATGGAGCAGAAGACCACACAAATTCAACATAAATTACAGAGTACAAAGAACATTTTTTTTTAGCCATAATCCAGATTAGGTTTAGTCACAGTGCCTGGTAGTAAACAGCAGAGGGGTAAAATCAAACGGTTTTTGAGTGCAATACAGTGCCCACAGCAAAAGAAAGTGCACCCTCGCTACTTTATTCAATCTGCTGGGCATCCCACCAGGGGGCGCTGTCATTCAGGGCAGACAGTTGGGATACCCATAGTACCTCTGTAGCGCTTTTGCTCCCTCCCCTCCTCTTTCACTGTTGACACTGAATTAGTGCCCATGGAAGGCTGAATAGTGCTGCATATAGACACATGCTTTAGCACAAGTTGTGGAACGTGATAATGTGTGCATAACTGTATGAAAATGAGCATAAATGCATGTTTGTTTCTCAGCTGGTTTAAATAGCAAGGGCCAAGTGTTGGCATTATTTGACAGATTAGGACGGTAGCTTTTTAAAGAGACTTCAGTATTGCTGTAATTGGCTCAGCAATGTCACATGAGGGAAGTGGCCCATGGAGTCCAGAGCTCTGAGAAGTAGTTTTGGGGCTCACATAGACTCCTGCTTTACCCAAAAGTCAAACATTCTGTTGTGGGTGCATATGAAGGTGCTATGGGAAAATTAGGTGGTTATTTGATCATTTTATGTTGTCTTACACAGCATTTGTGATGTCTTCACATATACACAGAAAACATAATGTTAATGGCCGGTCCTATCAATACATGTCAATGCATTTTAGTTTGGTATTTCTATGTTATGAAGTTATCTGTGTACAGACTTTTTGAGCTCCTTATCTCACTGCATGTCAAAAGCAACAGACTGTAAAAATGATAAGTTACAAACAACCATGTGTCCAAGGCTTACTAGGCTAAAACACAGGGGGGAACAGCAGCTTTATTTACTTATAACTGGTGAAGCTGTCCGGTGCGGAGGTTACATTAAAGAAGAATAAAATGATGGGCTTACTTTTACATGAGGGTGCATGTGTACCAAATATTTAGACACAATATCAACCATTAAGAATTAATCCTTCATTGACATTTGATTACTGCACTTTATAACATTTGCTCTGCTCTTTTTATATTGCCTTGTTTATTAAGTTAGTCTTTGTAAGCACTAATTGAATAAGCAAATTTGATTCACTGAATGACCACCAGCTGACTATAGATAAAAAAGGGAAAGTAGATGCAACAATACTGTGCATGATAATTATTCGTATATACAAGGGTAAATGCCACCAACAAAAGATGTGTAGCAACTTACAAAATAAAACAAAACAGCTTTTCTTCATACCAGCGAGACTGTATTTTTTAAGGTCTGCAAATTTTTTTCCAATTGAATGTATGCAAATTCTTTATGCACTGCAGCAGGTGACTGAACAGCCATTAAAAGTTACTATTTGTTTCTTTAAAGGGTGCAGAACAAGCGGATCTAAATATAACTATGCATGGATACAACACAAATAAAACACTTCTGGTTGCTGCAATCCAGTCTAGTAGTGGACTCTGCAAAAACCACAATGTTCCTATTGACAAAAATTCTCCAGTCCTGCTAACAGCAAGTTACAATCCTAATATGACAGTAACTAGACTTGTAGTGGACAACCTATATATCATGTTTCTTTTTGGGTCTGAGGGACATTTTGAATTTAGGTCCAAAAATGTTATTTTGATTCATCATTTTAATTTTAAATTCTACATGTATGGGTCAGTAGGTCCAATTTTGTTAAGTAATACAGAGACAAGATGGATGAAGTTCTCAAATTGCAACAATTTTCACCAATGTTTGCATAAAGGTTTGATTTGTTGTGGGGGACCATTATGACAGGTGCAACTCTTGCTGAAGAAGGCCACTCCCCTGATCCCACCTTCCATGATGTACTGGACATCTAAGTTTCAATAGCACATGGAAAATACTTCATGGTGACTAGGTCTGCATGCAAGTATTTCCCTAGGCCACACACATCCTTGCAACTCCATCTTTCTTTAGTATGGGTCACATAAGCTGTACCCACTCTTCGGTCAACCCCAGTCAAAAAACTACAGCTAAAAGTTTCAGAAAGTAGAACTAAAAGGCTGCTTTCTCTCACCAATAAATCTCTCTTGCTTACAGTTCTAAAAAAAAAAAAAAAAAAAAAAAAAAAAACTAAATTTTTACTATCCACCTAAAAACTCTGGTGTAGTTTTGCTGCATAAACTCGACTAAAATACACTATAATCACAAGTCATGGCACAATACAGTTGCATTGTGATAGTGGAACACAATATAAGGAACACTGTAAAAATAGGACATGCTGGGGGGATTGGAATGCTAAAGCTGGAACAAAGTATAGGGTAGTAAAGAAATGAAACAAGTATGGTGGTTACTAAATATCCCTGGAATAAACAACTGGGAGCATTAAGTTGGTTTCATGTGCTTTTACAAAAAAAGAGGCACCATTCTGTAGCCTAATGTGTAGTTAGGACCTAGGTATGTGCATGCAAGCACCTCTACATGTATGTGTGCAGTCATTTGTATGCATTGTACATGCAACCATTCTCCAGATCTGTGATTTAGACATTTTTTTTTTTAAACTTTAGAATCCTTTAGCACCACTAACCTAGTCCATTGTTATGTTCTCAGTCGGTATGAAAACAAAAAGGTTTATTGTCAAAGAAAATTGATAATAAAAATTGATAAAAGCTGCAATCATTTGTTCCATAGACGTTTGTCAGTCATCTGATATTATTATATGTCATAATATATGATTATATATTTGTATTTTACCTTCTATTGAAAATAATGGCTGTTAGGACAAAAGATAAATCCTCATTACTTATTAAATGAAACACATACAAGGCTCTACCAATATTTAACACTTGCAGACAATCATGTCACTGCTAGGTACAGGCAGATCAATAGCTGAAACCAGTCTGGCAGTTCATACAAATAGGTTAACATCCTACACCTCCAGGAATGCAGTGAGTAAATAAAACCTGATAGGAAGGGACTGGTATGCTAGGACACCGGTTCCTAACCAGCAGTACCCCTAGAAGGAGATGAGGGTTGGAGGTTTCTAAGGAGTTCAATGGGTGCGTCTTCCTGTTAAAGAAATACATTACAGCCGGAGGAAGTTTGAATAAGCCAAAGTATGAAGTTTGAATTAAGCAATGTGTAAATGTGTGTGTGTGTTATATTAAGGTAACCAAGTCAAAGCCACAATAAAATCTACTTTGCATTTTGCATTAGCTTCCTGTAATCTTCTACTTTATTATTATTATAATATAATAGGATTTATATAGCGCCAACAAATTACGCAGCGCTGTACATTAAATAGGGATTGCAAATGATAGACTAATACAGACAGTGATACAGGAAAACTCCAGACAATTAGCTACATTCACAGAAGAGTTGTCTCACTTCACATAGGTTTTGTTTATCCAATCATGATCATAAACTGATCACTTAATATCACTAAAATGATTTGGAATCCGTATGTATTGCAATGTTCTTTTTGATGATGAATCCCTAATTCACCCATGCCTAAATCTATCAGAAATCACCTTGTGTAAGGCCACCTTAGAGGACTACTGTACTTTATCCAGTTTTACTCCTCCACTAAAGCAGTGGTCGCCAGTCTTTCAGGCCAATTAATAAGACTTTTTTTTTTTAATAAATACATTTGTAAAATAATGATCTTCCAAATGGTGCCTGATGAGGACTATGGGGGCTCTATTACTATTAGTATTACTATTAGTATTAGTTATTATTATCATTAGTTGCATTATCTTTGGTATTACTAAAGAAATTAAAAAATTAGTTTGCTTTTTCTCAGTCATTATGGGTTTATTTCATTCCAATCTAAGACCAAACAAGAAATGATAGTTATTGAAGTCAAACTAATTGATGCCATTAAGTATAACAGGTAAAGAAAATACACAGTTAAGGTCATACTTACCTAAAAGAGCATCTAAGAAATAAACAAATAAAATGAAACAATCGGATGAAAATAGGTATTCTCGGCAACGGTTGCCTCACGGCTCGGCAACGGTTGCCTCATACAACTTAATATTACACTGAAGTCATGCCTCCCTTGTTCTTCCCTTTCTAGTACAGTTCATAATTTAGTGCAAAATGAAGGAGAAATTTGTCATTTAGAATATAGGAGTTTATTAGAATATTTATTTTGTTTTATTATTCAAACAGAAAAATTGCAAATAATGTCCAAATTTTTCTGTGGACCACCAAAACTTTCTCGTGGACCATTGGTTGGCGACCATTGCCCTAAAGTAAGGGTATGTACACATAGCAGAGGATTCCAACCCAATACAAAAGTTTAGGCTCATCTATGGCAAAAATCTGACAGGTGTACAGAGGGTGCCCGACATCGTTCATGTATCCGTCCTGACAATACGACCGTGTGACCGAATGCAATACAGGTGACGGGAGATAAGCACAGCAGGCTCCTGCTCATTTATCATGTCCCCCTGCCATAAGACAGAACGGCGCTGTGTACATTCTACAGCCCCTCCTAGCAGCTATGATGTCCTAGCATTGCAGAGAAACAAAATGTAATTGGCTAAAACAAGGTATGTAATGAACACAAAGTGCATTTATTAATTATTATGTTGATGGGGGGGGGGGGAAGAAGTACCAGGAAAGGCAAAATATTAAAGAGGAACTAAACCCTGGGGATACTCATCTGTTCCTGTCTCGCTGCAGGCGACACCATCTTCACTCTTTTTGTTCTTCCCCATCCCGATCTTCAGTCATCTTAATTTGCCGGGATGACTTAATTCTGTGCAGGCATTTAGTCCTGACACCAGCAAGACAACCCGAGATTGCCGGATCTCCCTGGCAACAAACACCGAGCTGCACATTTGCAGCTCAGCAATTTTTGACAAGATTGGTGGTGATCAGGAAGGCAAGAATACTTAATGCAGAGGGGGGACATGTCTGTCCCATTCTGAAATAAACAAATGCCTGAAGCTAGATTCGTTGCACTTGAAACGTCAGCTTTAATATTAATAAATTGTATGACTCAATTGTCCTTATGTAAAGAATTAATGCAGAACACAGGCTTCTACTTGGCTAGAACACATAGAAGCATTTCAAAGAATAGGCTGTAACATTACCATCTAGGTGATCACCGTGGGCGTAAAATCCTGTGTCAAAATCCTGCCTGGTTTTCATCATTTGATCTTTAGCTGCCCTGCATTTTTTCCTGCAATAAACCTGCTGAGTGGCTTTTGCATTACCATACATTTGTATGGGAGTCTATAGCAGTGTTCTCCCCAGCCCCTTTTAGCTGGGTGCACCACCCAGCATTTTTTTGGTGACCACCCGGCTTTTTTTGGGTGGTTACTGAAGAGTTCTGTCATAATACAGGGGCTGCTACCCGCTTACAATTTCTTAGCACGCAGTTTTAAAAAGATCTGGGTTGAACACTGCTATAGATATCCGATTAGTCAGACTGACACGTTAGTTTGTCAGGAGTTACCATCTAAACATATGTAAATCAAGGCATATGATCAGAAAACAAGAACATGTAAAGCCTTTAATCACAAGTTACATTACAGTTTCAGGCAGAGGAAACACGTGAAGCAGAACTACAGAAGGCATTGTGAGATTGTGGGAGGAAACGGCCAAACCTACGCCAAATATTCTGACAAAATTAACATAAGTCACCCTGTGACAGTACAGAAGCAGGATAAAGGCATCGCTGAAATCAACAGCAACAAAAGCTTCACATTCATGTACTGCATTTCCAGTTTGTGCTTCGCACGCATACTATGAAATGATCTATTTACTATCCTGAGTGTGTATGCAATTATATACATACAGATAAACACAAAAACCACAACTCCAAGCAAGTTTACAGCAACTTGTCAAACCTTCTTGCACTGAGCTGGAGAGACAATGTGTGTATAGCAGGCACATTTCCTGTAGTCTGAATAAACAATTCATGAATTGTATTCAGGCTGTGTTTTAAGTGGGCCCTTTATGGAGGAATCCTATTCTATTTTTGTTCAGCGGTTTCACATCTAAAAGCTGCGGTTTACAGTCCATTCACATTAACCAGGTCCACTATGGTATGTTAAATAGTTGTCCAAAACCAAGCATTGCATTACATCAGCCTATACATAAATAGTGCATGCAGCATTTCACCAGTGCAGCATATCACAACGTATGGTCGGGTGTTGTGCTGCAGTACAGCACAGGTAAACTATGAAGGTGTGTTGGAATTCTATTCAGAATTAATAGTACTGCAGCAAACCAGCTTGCATTACCTGCATTGAGTTACTGCAGCCCACCAGTATCATGGAGCCCTGAATGTGTTTTGGAAAGAACAAAAAAATCTTTGAACCTTTCCAGATACATTTGCAAGATACAGCAATGATATGTAAATATTGGAAAAAAGGGGATTGTCTCTGGAATCAATACAATCAGGAGTTTGTTCGGTATGCACTCAAAGTCTAAAGGGCACATCTAGGGATCCCTTTTGTCTGTCAGTATTGTCCTAGTCAAGATTTTACAGATTAGTAGATTGTTCAGTGTTATCATATGATCTGGTGCTTAAACAAACCTCAGAAACTGCTTCCACTTTTAGCATTCCATTATCAGGCAGGTCATTATTGCAGAAAGAGACAGGCAATGTCCCCTCTGCAATAATACATCTTACCTGCCTGATCACTCTAGATGCGGGGTGTCAAAGCTGAGCTGCGCATGCCCAGTAGTAGCTGTGGTTGTCAGGGAAAACCGGCTTCCCTTGCATGTGCCGGGATGAATGAACTCCCTCGCAAGAAGAGAAGGAAAATGAAGGAACCCTAAGATGGAACACAATAGGAAAGTCTGATGGGTTTAGTTCCGCTTTAAATGGTTTCCCTAAAAGGAATCTACAGTGGTTTTGTACACCATTTCTCAAGCTCATCACTTGACCTCATCAATGACCCAATCCTTATTAGAGGGCTTAGTGTCAAATTTCAGTCTGCCAAACTGCACCTCAAAGAAAGCAGCTCATTTGCCAACCCCTAGTGCTCTGGGAGCACTTTGGTATTAGAATCAATTGTACAATCTCCACTAAATCCAGCAACAACTATGTAGAAGAGACTAAATGCATGCATAGTGTAGACCCTCATATGGTTGGCAAATCTAAAGGTAACTAACATCTATGCCCAGATTTTAAAAAGAACAACTTGCTGCATATGGACACCGGGGTCCTAGTTATTCATTATATATGTACCAAATAATAATAATATTATATGTACTAAATTTCAGCTCAATTTTAGGGTTCATGTACCTATCTATTTATTGTTGTTTATTATTATTATTTGCTTCTCCACATTAGTTGCTGGATGCTAGTGGTACTATTGTCAGTATATATGAATCCTTAAAACTAAACTCAAATTAAATATATAATCAGTGCGGTTATTTGTTAATTAAATTAATAAATGTATTAATTCAACTTCTGCCTGAATTTGTCTTGATACCAGTCTCATGTATCCCCCTTTAGAGAAGCATTGACCTAGGTAGAAGCTCAGGACTGTGGAGTCAGTATTGAAATAATTTTGACAACCCTGACTCTAGATACACAAGAATTGCTTCTAACTCCAAATCCACAGCCCCGGTAAGCAAGGAACTTTCTGACAGAATGAGAAAGCAGAGTGAGGACTCATCAATGTCCACTCACAGCCAAGGACAGGTAGGTGACACAATTATATTGTCAAACTATAGTAGAACAGATAACCACCATGGCTGTGCTAACTAGCAAGCTGTGTAAGACAGGAAAACATTTTAATATATGTATTTCAAATATTTAGATGTTTGTCTGAAGCATTCTGTAAAATTTGCTGCATGTGACACAATCTGATCACACACCCTCTAGGATTTAGCAACAACTACTCCATGCCTTACAGGTAGCTAGGTGTCTGACCTGACAATGCTTCCAAGATGCCAGGAGCAGAGTGATGTCACCACACATCCATATATGATAGACTTGTTCCTCCAAGTTGCTGCAATCTATAATTTACTATGCCCAGAAGTCAGAGAATCTCACAATAAATATATAAACAATTCTATAGAGTTTGATATAAACTATACATAACAAAAATATTTATTTCTATAGTAGCGATAACACAGAAGATGGTTCTATCATGGGATTTGTTAGGAAGTGAATCCCATGTATCATCTATCTGCAGAAATACTCCATGGATGAAATGTTGGCAAAGAGTAATGGCCAAGCACAAGCCTACAAAGCTATGAACCACACAAGGAGGCTCCCAATGTACAAAAGGTTTTGTGTTCCCGGAAGTACCTCCGAAATTTAAATTTCAGATAAGTTGAAAAACAGTTTTTGTTGCAAATAATGGTTAGTGCTGGAGTTGCTTTTCATTAGACGAGGCACAGGTAAACATCAACACAAGGGGAGACTAGGCACAGGTAAGGAGTACTTGTTGCCCCTAAATGTCAACACATAGAGACTGGGCACAGGTATATAGTAGTTCATGCTCCATTAATACAAGTAGAAAGGGCGTATATTAGTTGTTGCCCAAAAAATGCCAATTTACCAAGACAGGGCACAGGTGTAAACTAGTTATTGCTCCAGAATTGCCAATAAAAGGCACAGGGGTATGGAAGTTTTCGACCCATAAATGCCAGTACAGAACAATAGTTGTACACATACACACAGTCCTGTACACTAG
>NC_092860.1:127611029-127616056 GCF_032062135.1 Pyxicephalus adspersus | reverse complement strand
GGGTACAATGGTTGCACACATACACACAGCCCTGTACACTAGGGATACAATGAAGTGCCTGTATTTTATCTCCCTTGTGTGTACTGTAGATCCTGTACATGAGATATGCACAATATTTACTATCGCAGATCTTTCATAACTTTACAGCAGGAAGCCAAACTCTGATCAGCCAGAAATCTGTGCCAAAGACTCCATCCACAGCTCACTGCAGACCAGAATATGGTGCAAGAGGCAATTCTGTGCCCCTAGGTCATACAGCCCCAGACATCTTCTATGCTCAGCTCAGATTATTACAAGCAGGGAATTGGTCAGGATTGGAAAAGCCATCTCAAAACTACAAAAACTAAAACAAAAAAAGCTTGGTATATATTACTGGTCTACATTAGAGTGTTCACCCACACATATCCCCACAGGTGTTTTACTGACAGCCTAACCAGTCATGGGTATGGATTGCACATATCATGGGTGACAACATAATAAATACACAGCAGGGGGTACATAATATTTACTATAGTACCATCTATTTATTAGGCTCCGGTAACAAATGTACCTGTGGTATGTGACGCATGTGGTAAAGAGATACTTAATAAATATTTACTATAACATCACCTATGTAATATATTATCACCAAATTATCAGACAGAACTCAGATCACATGCCATGGGGTGTTGCAGATCTGCATAGAACTTTCCAAAGAATTTTTTTTAATAATTCAGAATGGCAGATCTCTGCACCTTCACACACACCTGTGGGCAGAACTCAGGAAATCGCTGTGCCATCATGATGAGAGGGGGCACAGATAACACCCCGCCTATGCTATAAAAGGGGGGGGCACAAATACCCCACCTCCACTAAGAGGGGGGCACAGATATTACCCCACCTCCACTAGGAGGGAGCACAAATAATACCCCACCTGCACTAAAAGAGGGGGGTGCACAAATAATACCCCGTCTGCACTATAAGGGGGGGTGCACAAAAATCCCACCTCCACTAAGAGGGGGGGGCACAGATAATACCCCACCTTCACTAAAAGAAGAGGGGGCACAGATAATACCCCACCTCCACTAAAAGAAGAGGGGGCACAGATAATACCCCACCTCCACTAAAAGAAGAGGGGGGGCACAGATAATACCCTGCCTGCACTATAAGGGGGGCACAGATAATACCCCACTTCCACTATATGAGGGGGGGCACAGATAATACCCAACCTTCACTAAAAGAAGAGGGGGCACAGATAATACCCCGCCTCGACTAAAAGACGAGGGGGGGCACAGATAATACCCTGCCTGCACTATAAGGGGGGCACAAATACCCCACTTCCACTATATGAGGGGGGGCACAGATAATACCCAACCTGCACAAAAAGAAGAGGGGAGCACAGATAATACCCCACCCACTATAAGCGGGGGAACAGATAATACCCCACCCACTAAAAGGAGCACAGATAATACCCCCATAGAGGGCAGTGTTGTGGTGCTGGTGGGCACAGACACACATGGTGGAGGTGTCACATGACTGAGGTGAGTCACAGCCCAAAGTTACAAATATTCCCCCCCCCATTGTATCACATTACCCCATGTAAGGCTCCCCGGCTCTATGAATGGAGCTCGGGGTGACAACGTAAAGCGATGCTTTCTGAAGTTTATCAGACAGAAGTTCTATGTATGTGGCCGGGTGTGGCTGCTGCACTTACCAGAACTGCGGACGACTCTCCAGGCTGCGGGCTCGGGCCACCCCAGAGGCTTCACCACCGGAGACATCGCCGTTCCTGTGCTCGGGACACTCTTGTCAGGTAGGGAAGCCCCCGGGAAACAGGGCGGGGCGAGAGTGGGTGTGGGCGGGGCTCTGACGTAAATTAATTCATTCGACAGAGCGGCTGGATGTACGCTACCGGGTGCTGCTCTGGCCACGCCCATCAACCACTCCCTGATAGCCCCGCCTATTTTATCTTCTTTGGCAGATGTGAGTGAAGACAAGGGGCGGGGCTGGCAGTGAGGAGCTGGCAGTGGGCGGCACTTGGTGGTAGTGGGCGGGGCTGGTAATGAGCTAGATAATAAAGAGGTGAGCATTCTATAGGAAGGTAACATGGGGCAGCCTAACCTCCTTTACATGCATGTTACTGCATGAGCTGCTGAAATGACAAGAGGCCTCTGATGATTTATAGCAGAATAAAAGGCTTTGTTTTTGCTTTATATGACCAGATGCTGTGTAAGGTTTTGTTCCCATTAATGCATTGCATGTAATAATAATACAACATATGAAGTGTTTTAATAATCAGTGCTGTGCATTGCTGTATATACAGAAGTGCAGCACTGTGTTTCTAGAATATGGTGCACTGGACCTAATAAATAGCTGGATATGGATGGAAAGTGCAGCGTACATTTACAGTGAGGTCAGGCCAGTGCTGGGAGCTAACAATCCCACACAGCGCCTGGTGGCTAACACCTTGCCAGCCATTCACCCTCCTGCCTCCTGTTTGCTAAGGAAGCAATGTTTGCAGGTGGGCAGTAATGAACGCCTCGCTGCCACCCCCATTTATTTTCTATTGGGCAGAGGAAGCAGTAACCACACCGCAACCTCAATACCAGTCTGAACGTTGCCAAAATGTTGTCCACTAGGGCTCCCTCAGGTTTCCTGATTTGGCCAGTTACCCAACTCAACTTTGCGCAATCCTTTAAAAATTGCATTGTGACAGCCAATGTAAGGGACACACTTTTTCCAGTGACCTCCAATGCAGGGGTATTTTTTCACTGATCTCCTTACATAAGTCTTAAAAAGTATTTCAAGGGTTCTGCAGGGGTAAAATAGCCCAGAAAGGCTGCCATAGATGCTCCTGTATGTGTTTTTTCATTTGTATGTTAATATGATGGGTGCCATTGTAAATTCTCTGATCTATACCCTAAATCCGATTCAAATTGTCCGCCCAGTCCAAAGGCTTCAAACATTGCAAACATCATCACCCTCCAGAGGGGCCCAAAGTTTTTATTTCTCTGTCAGGTCTAGTTCCACATCAGTGGAGAAAAAAAACACCAAGACTGCAGTAGTTTTGTTTGCCTAGGGAGCAATACCTAGGGTAATCTACTTTTTTCTTGATCTCCTGGCAATTGGCATTAATGTCCAATGTCCTGGGATATGGGTGGGCAACGCTGGGGGTGACCTAATGCAAGGGTGAAGCTTTTTATTCCCTGGAGTTCAGCTTTAAAATTAGCCTAATAAGAACTAAGAAGACACAGCTGTCATCATATGTTTGCTGTACAGTCCTAGCATACTCTGCCGGTATTAGGCTGCCAGGAACGCTGGGACATGCAGATCTATGACAGCTGCTGCAAAAAGGTTGGAACAACACTAGCTTACTAAAGGTTTCTATCATAAATATATTTTATTGCTTTCATAGTTGTAAAGTGAAACTTTCTCATTGACCTGTATCAGTAACTTGCAAAGTAATATCACTGTCCTGGAATATTTTTTTCAGGTGTATTTTGTTTGAGGTTAACAGAGATATCCACCATGGAGAACAGTTTAAAGGGTGATATGAATGTGGTATGTGTTACTCTGTAAACAGTTGGCCTCTTCACTCCATGCTGCATTAGGCTGGGTCTACACAGATGTTTTTAAAAGTGCATGCAAACGTTCCTACTGCGTTTATATTCGTTTTTATGCACTTTTATTAGGCAAGCTTTAAAACGCGTTTACGATTCAAGTGCTTATAAATGCAGGAAAATGCCCCTTTGAAATCACGTATTTGGGCATTTTCCAGCATTAACCCAGTGTTTTAATTTTTTAAACGTTGCAAGAAACGTTATAGATAATGCTCATAAAAGTGCCTAAGGAAACGTCCTGGTGTAGATTAGCCCATTGGAATGCATGGGGATTTCAAACATGGGCTTTTAAAGCCTCAGGTTAAAAGCTGGGGGAAACGTCTGTGTAGACTAAGCCTTAGTGCAGGGTTTTTTGTGTGAGGGGTATTACATTTTGCAACCTATTTGTGTTGAATGGACTGTCAATGTGCCTTACTGCATGGAAAATAGCTCTGGTATTCTTTCGGATACCCGCGATAGGTTCATGGAATTTTGGGAACCATGGATTGAATACCGTCACCCTGGTATTTCCCCTGAAGCACTGACTAGAATGTAGTAGTAGGCCTCCTGCCTTGACTCGCATACTCCAGAAACCGACTGCCTCTAAAACTCTTCCCCTTCCTTGGTTCATGTTCCCGCTCTTACCCTATTTCTCTCCTCCTTTCCTCTTACCTGACTGTCACCCATGTCCTGGTTGCATCATTGGTGTGGGTTCTGCCCCCAAATTTGCCTGCCCGGCTCAGCCTCTATAATACTTTGGATATTGTGAATGTTGCCTTGCATCCTACCCAAGACTGCTCTATGATCTTATTGGACTCTCTTCTAAGCAGAACATTATGGAACTTACGGATGGACACCTGGAGGTGACTGTTTTGCCTACAGTTTGTTATCCCCCTACCCCTTGTATTTGTTACTGCCCCCTTTCACTTCTGATGTATCTGGTTTAATCTGTTTTTGCACCATTGTTAAAACTAGTAAAGCCCTGGCTTATTTTTTCTTCCCACCTAAGTGCAATTGTCCCTCAATCTACTCCAAATTGTCAACATTCTTCTGCAGTCACAGACATGTCAAATATGTGTGTGTACATTCAATCTTAATCCAGTATGTTACATGCCAGTTTTCCTAGATTTATTCTACCCTGATAAATCTGGTGCATATGCAGATCAAACAAGGAAGGAAACACAGGATGTTTTGGAGAGTAAACAGTGTGCAGGTTTAATAGTCCATGTGTTTTGTACATGGAGACTAGAAGGAGCTGTCACCATGTCATGAGGCGAGAAGGACCACACAAAATATTCTATATTGTAATTTATTGCTTTCAGAATTCAGGCAAGAGATGATCAAAAAAAGTGCTGGCATAGATATTAATGCAAACGTTGACTTCTTGCAACAAATCATGTGAACCTGCCCGTCCCAAGCCTTCTTATCTGTTTATTGGGATAGCCATTT